>NW_010170306.1:245-18055 GCF_000695765.1 Mesitornis unicolor | reverse complement strand
ACTGGAGCACGGCTAAACCTCTCTATCCGTTCTGAGCCCCATCGCGGGCCGCTAATGAGGGCAAGAGGAGGAGGAGCCCCCTCCGCCTTCCCGCCCACAGAGGGCGCGCCCCCGGGTGGCTTTGCCATCGCCTGCCCTAAAGAGCCCTGCCCCCTAGACGAGCGATCAGGCTACTTGGACGTCCTCGTTGTGCTGCATGCCTCCTTCCCACCAAACGCTTCACCTCGCCCTCTCTCTGGCAGCGGCCAGCAGCCTGTTTACTGGGACAGAATTTTGGACAGTCTTGTTTACTGGGACAGAATTTGAGTGTCAGTTTCCTGTTGATTTTTGTAAGGACGACACCACTCCATTTCATAGGAACAATTAGTTTGTGGCCAGTGCTGGTATACAGTTTGCCATAGTGCTCAAAGTTATGAGATGAACAGGTGCAGAGGCTGGAAGTAGTTAAAGCCAGGACAGATGATCCAGGCTGACCAATTAATAATTATACAATACCGTTAACATCACATTCACTATAAATTGGAGAGTTTTCTGGGGATGACCCCCTTCCTCCCCCTTCCTCCCCCGACATCTTGAGAGGGGTTTATTTACTGTCCTATGCCTGAGGCCTGCTCTCCTACAATACTGGCTGAGTATAACTCTGTGTATTTATATGATAGTTGTTATTAATATTAGGTTTTATTATTATTATTTTATTAAATATATCTCTATTTCAACCCACAAATCTTTCCTTTTCCCAAACCCCTCCCCGGGTGGGGAGGAGGCATTGGGTGATAGAGCAACTGTACAAACCATGACACTGGTCATGACTGGGACACAGCTGTCTCCTCCTTTTCATTAAAATCCTGTGTTTCAGCTCTGTTTGGCTGCCTTCAGCAGCACTTCCCTCTGGGGAGCTGGGTTTGGTCAGGCCACCTCAGCAACCTGCACGAGGATGAGGTAGAAGCTGCTGAACCCATGTTTAGGCTTCTTCTCCAGAGATCCTGGCAATAAAAATTTTACAGTGATGGTTTCTTCTAAGGGGCTTCAATGCTCACAGGTGGCTCTGGGAGTTGCATCCTCACAAAGTGACCAGCAGCATCACAGCACAGGCAAACCTGTGGTACAGGTGAATACCTTTTTGTCAGCCACAGAGTAAGTAAGACACCAAAGTTCACACTTGCAAGTCACCTATTGTCTCCAAAACCCAACCTGTCCCTGAATGTATCACAGTGGCTTTTGCTCAGCATGGATTTGGGCCTAAAATGCCTTGCCAGATCAAACATCAGTCTTCTTCACAGGAAGACCTTTCATTTGTTTGCTTTGTTAGCTGACCCACATACGTGCTGATATGTGAGAGCCTTCTCAAGGGCCCAGATAAAAATTTCAACTTAGATCTATTAGTTTAGATGAAAAAATAAAATTAAATATGTTGGCTGTGGAAGCAACAGAATTTTCATGAAAATGTGTCTTGGCAAATAATATCTAGATTTTTTCCTTCTCTTATACACATAGTGGTATTAAAAGGGTTAGACTGAGAGTGTGATACCTTGTGGGCTGAGACTGGTAACTTGGGTAGTTGAGGTAGGTTTAATGTCTTTCAAAACGCATATCTGTATACAAATTATGGGATTGTCATGGCAATTTTATGACAACCTCCTGCTTTAACACAAGGGTTAAGAATAGCGAAAGTCATGGGTCAGAAAAATGAAACAGTGATTAAAGTAACTAGTCTTATCAATGTTAACTTTATTTACAATCTATGTTTTCAATTTCACCAAATATGATTTAATCAATAACTGAAACATGCTTTAGAAAGCTAGTTCAGTCTCTCTTCATCACTGGTCTTCTGCTTGTTTTGCATTACAAAGGCAGCAGGAGCCACTGCCTTCTCAAATGAATTCTATTTTTTCTCCCTAAAAGCTGGATTAATAGAATACATGACTTTCCAAAATTTCCAGTAATTAGTACTTCAGCATGGGCTTTAGGGTAGGCATGATTTTTTAGCTTTTCTTGTCTATAAAAGAGATTTACCCGTGTATGACAAACTGTGTTCAAAAATATTATGTCAATACACAGTCAGGGGTTGGTTTGGTTGAAGTTGTTGCGTGGTGAAAGTCTAAAAATGAAACATGTCTGGGCCAAATTAATGGTACACCCCATTGAGAAGACTTCTATCTTCTGTCTTTAAAGGAAAACCTTAAATCTTGTACCTTTTTTTATCCCTGCAAAATGACAAAAGTAAAAAGCTGGTACAGAGGAACGGGGGGGAAATTTAGTGAGTAGTGCATGTTGTACGACATACTGTCTAGTGGCAGATTCCATTATATACTCAGGGTTTCTAAGTAGTTTTTCACTACAGCACCTGATAAAAATACTCCCTCTAGATGTCTTTTGGATTTCTAGAAAAATAAGAAAGAGAAATCATTATTCTGAGGCCTGAAGGAAAGTGTTACAGTAGGAGACAAAGACCTCAATCTGCTTTAATTAACAAAAGAGAAAAATGGAGAAGTAATTTAGGTACAAAGGCCCCTAGTAGGAGAATAAGCCAACTATTACTCTAAAGCAGTGAAGACATTCCAACAACTGCTGAATAGAAGCTGAAGCTGCACAAATTCAAATAGTCTTAAATTTTAACAATGTAAGCATTAACCTTTGGAAAAAACATGATAGATTTTCCATCTCTTAGTGTCTGCAGATTAAAGTTTGATACCTTTCTGCAAGTTATGCTTTAGAAAAAAGTTGTTTGGCTCATTATAGTGATAAATGGCTGATATTTAATGATCTGTAACACAGAGGAGGTGAAACTAAAAGATCTGAAGGTCTCTTCTGGATTTAAATTTTATGAATTCATGATGCCTCTGTTAAATTTGGGAGCAAGAACACTAGTTAGGGTCAAAGGGGATATTTTGGTCTGCATGTTCTAGTTGAATTTTCTCATCCAAAACTTAATCATCTGCTTAATAAAGCAGTAGTGTCTGCACTGGTATAAAAACAAAAATAATCAAGGATTATGTAAGTTACTTTGGTGAGGGGAATAAAAAGAGGGGCAACAACTTTTCTCATGATTTCTTGTGAGCTCCATTTTTTCCACTGGCGGAAGATAGATTCCAGCCTCTACTCATTGTCATTGATGTGCTTCTCTGAAGTACTTTAGAATCTTGTTGATCACAGAAATATGTGATAGTGTTAATGAATGTGCATTAATGACTTCACTAACAAGAAAATCAGTGAAGAAATGTAAATGCATGTTTGCTTAAGCATAGCTAATGCCATGAACAGTTTTCTTCACCTTCAATTACAGTTCAGTTATATTTATTATGTTAGTAATATTAATGTAAATGTGCAGTGGACATGGGAGCAGTGTGATAAATGGGAAGGTGTCAGATTTGTCATCATAGTGCAGTGATACAAAAGGAACTGCAGATATTGAACACATAAAATGTGGACATTAACTGATAAGGATTAGTATTACTTTAAAGGAACTAATTCAGGGTTGGGATGTTCCTGTTTTATAGGTAGATTTTAGCAACTTGATAAGGTTAGCAAAGAAGAAGAAATGACAAAGCCACAGGAACACGTTTCTTCTGACTTCGCAGTAGAACACACTTCACACATGGCAGCATCAAAGAACGGTAAGCCTGTACAATTCACAAAATGTTATCAAGCAGAAGGGATCAAATTCAGTAAAGAGTTGTAGGAACAGAAAGGTGATCATCTGAAGTGTAGCATAGGGTCCAGAACCCGGAGCAAGATAACTAGCTTCCATATGCAGAGAATCTGGGATCATAACATGATCCAAAATAATTAACATATCAATTACCAATACTTATAGCCTTTTTTTTTTAAACTATGACTGTTTAGTCAGTAGAATACTACTGATGATCACAGGTGCAAATTGTAAAACATCTTTTTCAAGCACCTTGTTTTTCAGGAAAATGCTTCCCTCTTTTTAAAAACATTCCCTCTTCTGAACCATTCTTTGAAGACAGTTTTTTACATCATCCAGCCACATCTCATATGAACTGGTGTTTAAGATTTAAGGGCAAAACAAGGCTTACAGGCTGTAAGAAGAGCTCTTCCTCTTGTCCTCTGTTAATAAAGGATGTCTGAACAGAAGGAGTGTGATTAGGAGAGTTGCTCTGCTGTTGAAGTGCCAGATTTCAAGAATGCTTTGAAACAGTTCCAGAAACTAGTTGAAAAAGTGGTAACCCAGAAGACAAAGGAGAGATTAGGCTTGTATGTTGAAGATGATGGTAAGAGATACTCTTTCTGATGGAAGAGTGTGATTTTCACATGGAGGGTGAGGTGTTAGAGACAAGACTATAAAAAGGACTTCAAATTAATTTTCAGACTATGACTTGATTTTTGCAGGAAATAGGCAGACTGTGCTATGAGAGTGCTTTTCTCCTCCTGTTAGGACTCATGGTCAAATTATAATGCTATGGTGATTGCTCACAAATATAATTGGCAGAGTTGCAGCATATACAAGTCAGCACAATGCAATGCTTTTTGTGATCTGTAAAGACATGAACCCAATAAGTTATGCAAATCCAGTTGCTTAACTGTAAATAATCAGGGTGAAGTTTTGCTTTTCTTAATGCAAGAGGCTACTGTTGCATGAAAGGATAGACTTTATCCCAGGACACCATTCAGGTTCAGATCAACAAACCAGAATTGTGGTGTGCGAGTAAGGGAAGAAAGAAGAGGTGGGAATTTTTCACCTATTCTTTTAGCTGTTTCCTGTTATGTGTTGCAAATCAGATTATTCTGAAAAGACTGAACATTAAGACCAAACTACTACTTCTTGTTTTTTGCAAAATGCTTTTGTGAATACAGTGTGAAAAGCTGGAACTTGCATGCTATTGATACTGAAGAAATAAAATGGAAAGTAGGGGAGATAAGAAAGGAAGCTGTACCTTGCCAGTTTTTAACTGTGGATATTGTTCCTCCCATACAGACAAAATAGACTATGATAAGTTCTATGAAACTGCACAGACACTTTTTGGTCCAGAAGTCAAGGATTTAATGTTAAGGCCTTTTACAGGAAGATTAGCCACAGCCTTGATGCAAAGACAGAATGGTGTGAGGTAAGGATTTCTTAAACTTCATTAAATATTATCAACTAATTGGAATCTTAAAAGGTAACAGCATTAAGCTGTTGATTATGTGTTGTTCATGAGTCTATTGTTCCTGAGCTCCATGGCATAATGGGGCACTTTTATGTTGTTATTTATCCTGGCCACCATTCATTTCCTAAAAAAAAAAAAAAAATATTTGGAAAAGAGATATGCCTTTGAAGCTAGAAATTTAGATAAAATGTATTGGTTTGGTTGATCTAAACAAAAGCCAATTTGAAGAAGTGTCTCAGAGTACCTTGCTTGTTGCTGTGTTATACTATTCAGTAAGCGATGATTAATTTTAGCAAGTTAAGAGAGAAAAAGGCTCCACGTTCAGTTTTATAGTAAACAGTTAGGAACTTGCATGTGTCCATTTGCTGATTAAAGGCAAGTTTCTTGGGAAGACATTTTGAAGATAGGAGGGTAAAATCTGACTTTAGAGTTTCTTTTGTGAAATTTGAGTGATGATACCCATTCTGTTAGGTGCCTTGAGAGCTGAAAGGGTTTGTATTATTGTAAAATCTAGCTCTTTCTAGCTTGTGTTATTCTGTGCCCTATGCAATTATAATTTTAAGTAAGAAAAATCCTGTATTCCTAGTGCCAAAATCTGGAATGTGAAGCTTTAGCATCAGAAGATCAGTATTCAGTGGAAGTGGAAGTTGTAAATATGAAAATAATCCCTAGAGGCATCCCTAACCTATTTCACTAGAGTGAGGACTAGTTCTTTCAGGCCATCATGTCAGTGAAAGATTGAGTATGGAAGACCTTTGCTGAGCCCTGCCTTTCCGCCTTTTTCATGTGAGTAAACAGGTGGGTATTTTGCAAATGGCAGCATTGTCTCTATAAACGTTTTGCTAAAAGATTCCCTGTACTGGATTTTCTGCTGACAATCTCTGGCTAATTTCAGACTTCTAAATATATCATACAAAACAGCTTAACACATGGGAGAGTTCGTGCTGCTAATTCTAGCAGATTCTTAAGAACAAGATTTGCTTTTGCTGTGCTGGTTACAAAATCAGTCCAGTAATTTCAGCAAGACTTTTTTTTTTTTTGTTCCAAATATGTGTGATTTTTTTTCTTGTTCCACTCTGAGAGGTATCTATCCTTATAAAGGCATGCCATTGGAGGTCTGATAAGAAAGGATAATTAGAATGAATTCGATAAAGCCTGGGTAGGCTGCATTTTTATTTGTAGGTGAACAACTTTTCTTTCCTACCTGTATCTGTTTGGTACCTCAGCTGAACTCGCAAATCAAAATTCATATTAAACACTAATTATGCTACACTAGTTTATATGAGTTGAGGAAGTTGACCCCTGTTCTCTCTGAACACTTGAGCCTGTTATGTAGATGCACATGAATACATGTTAACACGTGATCTAACTAAATAAAAACATTTTCCTGCTTGTTCTGTGGAAGAGCACTGAGTTGTCTACCAGTACTACTTATCCTCAAGCCAAATTTGATATACTAGATTCCTGGCAAGGCAGCAGGATCTGGAGCACGGAGCCCGAGTATGTCCAGGGCTTCTCCTGAGCTATTTAACTGATGTGCATTGGCCTTAGGCTTCTTGACAAAATGCAAAATTTCTTATAACTGCAGTATGCAATTTGTGCTCTGAGGGTGTTTGTCTTTAGCTAAACCATCAGAAATGCTTCCTCTCTCTTTCTCCTCTTTTCTCTTCTTTCCTCTGCTTCGTCTTCTGCTTTTTACAGGGCTAAACCTGCCCTTTACATGTGAAAAATTAGAGGTATGGCGGCATTCTTCTGTCTCTAATGGCACATCTTCATGTAAGAATGAAGTAACTATGAATAATCATTGCATTTATCATCTTAGTGTTGTCTAAGCCCAATTTACATCAAACATAACTTCAGCATCAGCTTTTGATCCACTGTAATTGTGGTAAAACCCTCTCTGTAGTGATTGGATGAAAACAGATATTATTTCCAGGCTTATTTGAATATGTTTAAGTAAAATAAATCGGAATTGGTTTGTATCCTACATATTATATGGTGGTGGTCTTTTTCTTAATATTTTTTTCCTCTGACAAACTCTACAGTTTCAAAAGGTCCAGGTAATAATATCAGGCATGAAGCCAACGTTCTTTGTTCTTCTGACCATGCCACAGGGTTATCAGTGTAGCTGCACTACAGCTCTAAGGTCTCCTCACGTTTTTTTCACCTCTTGACATTCAAAGATGTACACATTTACTTACTGTTGAGGATCACAGACCTTTTTTTTTTCTTCCACCCATAACTGTAACTCCTTTATTTTTTTATTTTTCAGTTGCCTGTATTTAACACTTGACTAGTCTAGTCCCACTTGCTTTTCTCGTCTTCCTTAGCCTTTTCATTCCTTTAAAGTGAAACTACTTATAAAAAATTAAGGCTATTGAAATGGTAATTGCCCTTTTAAGACTGGGAACTATTCTGGGTATTCTAGTTGAGACCAGCTGTTGTTTGAGAAAGACAGACAGATAAGCCTCCCTTACCTGACACATTCGTTCTTATTATGTTCATTGACCTACTAGTTATATTAGACAAATCACATTTCTAAACTGCAAATCAGATATATCATTAATTACCCCCTATGAACAATGTTAGTAGCCTTGATCTTCCTTTTTATCACTTCATTTTTCAAATGTAGCATTGATAGCAGTTACTTTCTGTAACATCCTAAGTAGCCGTCATGGTTTCTGCTGTCTCTGCTCCAGTTTTGTAATGATTTTTTTCTAAACTGACTGTATTTCATCCCTGTTCTTCTGAGTTCCTCTGCTGCTTTTTGCACTGCTGAGCATGCCCTCAGTCTTTAAAGTCAAGGAAGAGGGGTACATGTTGCTTTGTTTCTTTGATATTTCTCTTTTAATATGTCTTTCTCCCTTCCACCCCCCTGTCCCAGAACTCTACCCCTGACCTTGTGTTCCTCTCTTCCTGCTCTCACAGATCTAATTTTTTCAAATTTACCTCTCCATATCTGGCCTCTCTTTAGCTTGACAAAATCTTCCAAATATGTCTTCATGACCTAGAAGTTCATAGACTTATGTGAGTATTCCTATTTCATGACCTTCCTGATGTTTCTCTTTTTTAAGTGCCTTCATGTTCAAGGGTTTCCTAGTTTTCCAGCTGTCTCCACAACAATATACCCATACTCAAAGGACACTTTTTATTTTAAAAAAATAAAGTAGTTTAAAATCTTCTCTTCAGTTAAATTAGGATCTACCCTTAGCCCTTTGCTGGTTTCAAAATTTAAAAAACCTATCCTGGACAGTCTAACATCTGTCATTTATCAATGACTTGGGAAACTCACCTCTGCATCTCTCTCCCAAATGTAGTTTGCACTTTGAAAGCTCTATATTTTTTTTTACTGGCAAACATCTGAAAGTTGTGTAAATTGCATTTTGCTTCATCTGTTATGCTCTTTGTCAGTCTCTGGTAGACTTTATATGATGGGGCTTGTTGGGATTCCATGTCTCCATGTTAGTCAGCAAAAGCCATTTATGCAGCTGTAAGGGATTTCTAAGTTGCCCTTTCTTTGGGCAGTGCTCTGCCTTCTGGGCAGAAGCACAAGATCAGATGTGGCACGGCCTTGTGTCTACAGGAAACATGATGGGACGTGCCTGGGTGTCTCACTGAGAATCCCACCTCTATTGGCTTTAGGGCAGCTACTGGAATTTAGGATACTAAATCCTGTATCCTGTTTGGATACAGGGTGGAAAGACAAAGTGTTATTATAAGAAACTAGAAAGAGGAATGTAAGGGGCTATAATAGGCAGGTGACATATTGACTGATGATGTATGATAGAGAATAATTTTGTGCACAGCAAGGAGAGAGCTGTGAAAGGAAAGATGAAGAGTA
This sequence comes from Mesitornis unicolor, assembly GCF_000695765.1. Lineage (NCBI taxonomy): Eukaryota > Metazoa > Chordata > Aves > Mesitornithiformes > Mesitornithidae > Mesitornis > Mesitornis unicolor. The sequence continues at coordinate 9,103 of NW_010170306.1, read as the reverse complement.
ATGTGTAAGAATATTTTTTGAAAGATATACATCTGAATCTCTCAAAGAAGAAAAATAGGAGTTCTGTTGTATATAATGAAAAATACTGAACTAGAAAAAGGTACAGAGTTTTGTCTTGTATGCAAAGGAATGTTGCTTTTAGAACTCATGAAATGAAGTGAGTATATATAATGTCCATAATGTGAGAAAGGAGATAAAAAAGTATCTGTACAGCTGAGTGGGGCTGGATTGATTTCCTGAGGAAATGGCTAACCTACAGAGCTTGAGGTTTGGAGACCATTTCAGGTAAAGTATTGCCACAACCTGGAACAGAGCTACTTACCTGAATGTCCGGTCTGGGGATCTCTGTCGTGATCAGTACAAATGGAACATTGCCAGGCTTAGGCAGACAGCTGGAAAAGGATTTTAAAAATGGACTTATATTAAACTTTTTTCAGGCAAATGTGAATCTACATATCCTTATGGAAAAGCTCTTCTTCTGTGTAGGCTAAACAGTCTGCTATTTTGAATCTCGGTTTATAAATATAGATAAATCTGTTTTGTCTGCCTTTCACCGTTTTTTTCTTCTAGCTGAGAAAGCATAAGTTGGTAAAACTGGTAAAAGGAAATTGAAGATGACGATTTACAAACAATCACTACAAGGCAAAGCTGTACTAACAGCTTTATCAATTTGATGGTTTTTGCTCCTAGAAGCCCTGTGTATGCTGGCTTCTTTCCAAACACTGAAGAAAGATTGTGCCTGAGCAGCAGATCTCAGCAATCTGAAGTCATCTTGACAGCTAATGGTTAAGGCAAATAACACTAGGAAACTTATTCAAAGAATACTGAATTATTAAAATGTCAGATAAATACTTGAGTTTATACATATAAACATATATTCCAGAAGCAGATTTGTTATAAATTTGTCATGGTTTTTTTTGTTCTATTTTGGTTTGGTTAGATTTTTGGCTGTTTCATAAAAGAAAGTGATACCGTGTCTTCCCAGATGAAAGAAGAAAACATGGTTTTCCTCATATCTGAAAAACAGCAGATTACTCATGCAGGTGACATACTTCATCTTGTATCCACAACTAACTACTTTAATGCCTCATGTTGCTCACTGTGTTGAAAGTACATTAATAAGATCTTATGTCTCTCTTTGCTTATTATTCATGCTGCTGCTTATGTGTTCCAGAATATATGGATTTTTACTAAGCTCATTACATATGAACACTCCACTGCTGCCTTGCCCAGTTCTCCATTTTCCTAAATTATTTTGAAATTATGAATTTGTCTGACTGAGGCTATTTATGCTGTTATTATTTGCCTTTCTGTATTTTCTGAATAATGTAGAAAGAACTAGCACATCCATGATGCATTAATGATATCTAAAAACACAATGTGATTATTTAAATCAAAATTCAATCTATTATGTAATGCATTACTGCCTTGTAGTTGGTGCAGATATGCATCTCAGGAAGAGAAAAGGTTCTTGATATTTTGGTTCTATTTGTTTAGATTTTCTGTGTCTGTAAGATGAAGAGTAATATTTTGTCATTGACAGTTGTGAAGAGACAAGATGTGATTACAGGTCTGGTGAAGGTGCCCCATCTGGATTTCACAGTAGCATCCTCTCAGAAAGGAGTGCTAACTATTTTTAACAGGTAATTCTGACTCAAACAATTTTTTTTTATTGTTCCATTAGGAAGTATATATGGGAATTAAGTGAACTGTGATCTAGCATGAAAACTTACCCATAAAAAGATCTAAATATCTTTTTTTAATTAAAGTTACCTTTTTCTATATTTTTAAGTACATTGGGAAATATATGTTATTTTCAATTATAAACATACTGAACAATCCACAGAAGTTGATAGAGAGTAGAGATGGTTAATAAAATACATTCTTAACAGAAGTTAGTTTAATAGAAAATAATCTGCATTCCTTTTAAGAAAAAGCTTCCCTTAATAGAAAATATGCTATTGGAATTAACTCTTGCATGTACAGTGGAAACCAGAGAATTAATTATTTTCTACAACTACTGAGAATTTTTAGAATGGACAGAAACATTTATCAGTTGTTTGCAAAGAAGAGTTATTCAATTCTGCAACACCTAGAAGCTTGGAAGTCTTTAATTCTCTGATAGTCTGCATGACACTGCTTCACAGTTACTTCCCTCATGAGCAAAGTGTATGGAGATCTGTACCATTTTAAGTAGAAATTTAGGCTCGAGGTGCTGTTAAAGCAGAATTTGTAAATAAGTCTCCCAGATCATTATATTGCTATTTAGAGGTATGCAGTTCTAGGTGCTATGAGGTACATCACACATCTATGCTCATTGGCACTTGTCATTCCTGCAATTTTAATACAACCAGTTTATTAAAAATTGTTTCAGACAATGCAGTAAAGCTTTAAAGCAGCACTAATGCTTTCTGGGGGTTTTGGCTAATTGATGCATAATGCTTATGACAGGAGCATGTAAAGTGAGAAGGGACTCCTGTGGATGATTAAATAACAAAGCAGTACTGCAGTTTTGGTAAATACTGAAATAATTTATTTGAAAGCCTTTGTCCTCCGGAGCATTATCCCTCTTAGGTAGCTATGAAAAATAATTTCACAAAGTATAATGTTAAAAATAGCACTCTTCCCCACCCCCAACCTCCCCATGGTGTTTTCAAGTTGAATTGCTGCCTCCTCACAGACTGGACTGATGTCACTCTGACATCAGTGACTGCAGCATAAATGATTTTGCAGCCAGCTGCTTAACGCAGTGAATGAGAAACCTCAAATCTCACATATAAAACTGTGCATTCTGAAAATGACTAAGGAGATACAACAGCAGTCATTTACTCATGGTATGATCTCTGATCACAGTAGATCTGAGCAAATGAATTTTTACTTCATTATGATTGCTCTGATGATCTTGATGCAAGGAAGACTACAGTTCTTTAGCATTGCAGTCATTTGAGTCCTGTTGCTAGAATATCACTTCACATCACAAAGGTGAATATAGAGTTGACACCTTTGGCATCATTCTTCTCTCAAAGCCCAAGGATTTAAAAAGAGCTGGCCTTAAATTCTCAACTGGTAAGTTGTTTTGTCTAGTTTGGCTTTGCAGCATATTGGTAGGGGAATATGAAGATGCTTGTCCTGAAAATGGTGCTTGGTGGAACTTGTGCTCTGGGTGGAGGAGCCAAAATACAAATTCATGAGCAGTGCATTGACTGGTAGACAGAGAGGCTTATTTTTGTATAATCGTTGCATTTTTAAAGTGCAGATTACTAAACTTACAGTGTTCTTGGTTGCACATACATTCCACAGAAGTCAGTGTATTCCATGTACAGGAATGAATAATATTTGGTCTGATATAATTAGTGAATCTCATATAATGCAGAACTTAACTGTGCCACTTCTGGGCATTCAGGTAGTAAGAAACATAGAGGCAAGGGAAGAGACAGGGCCATATTCTATCCATTCACCCTGGTGTAAATAGATGTCCAGTGCAACCAAGCTTTCCACAAGATCAGCTTAGTATTATTCTCTTTGTTCTTTGGAAAGCAATTATAACTTGAAAATTTCCTTAATGGTTGTGTTATATCCTTGGAGTCTGGTGAAAATCTAGATGAGTTTTTATTTGATACTGGGTGCAAACTGAGAATACTTAAAACTTTTGGAAACCTCTGTAATTTAGAAATAAGAATAGGAACAATAAAGGGGTGGCAAATGATAACACAGTTTGTCAATCTCTTAAATTTCAGTTAAGTAAGAATTAATCAGATTTTTTCTCAGCAAATAATTAGTGTCAGCCATGTTAGATGGCATTAAGATTGCTTGATTTAGTCTATATACATCAAGATAGCTTTCAGAATCACCTCCTGATTCATCAGTGAGAGGCTTCCATCATCCACTACATAAATTACTAGTGAATCTGTTGTCTAAAAGAGGGCTTGGAGACTTTTGTTAACCCTGGTTGCCGTGATAAGAAATCTCACTTTCTCTTTTATTTCTGCAGCTATCAGAAAGTGAAGTGAAGGCAAAGAAATACTCATTTGTAGACTAGCAGGCTCTCTATTTTGAGGACTATGCATTGCTTTCTGCGATGACGGTGGATCTAATACGCTTCAGCACCTGTATGCAGTTCTGCGTTATTAGGCATTTCCTGCTCACTCTAGAACATGAGGCAGATAGTTCCCTTTTGCAGGATCTCTGACATGGATGCTGTCTTGATCAGCACAAAAGACATGTAGGAGTAGGCAGCCTTAAGGCTGCTGTTACTGTAGATAAAGCCAAATCTGATAACAGTACACAAATATTGTGCTCTTAATTAACAATAGTTTTAAACTCTGCTCAAAGACTGTCCATGATGACACTGGGCATCACACTGGACATCACATTTCAGTGGGAAGAAAGACTGTCCTAGCTTCTTGATTTAGGAAATGTGGAATTGCTGGGATGGGAATGAGGTACCACTGATTTATTACTGAAGATGAGCAGCAGCAAGAGGAGGTGAAAAAGCAGCTGTGGGTGTTTCAGAAGGGAAAAGGTTGAAACTGCTTTTGAAAATTAATAGTAGTTTTGTTAAAGGACCCTGTCTCTACTGGATGATGGTGACAGGTATGCCCACCACTCTGTGACTTTAAACACCTTAGTTTTTGAGTCACATGCTGTGATGTCCACCAGTAGTCAACTTTGCTGAAAGATGCTGTACAAATATGGGTATTCCTATTTACAGCCTGATGTGCTACCCAGGTGTTTTGCTAGCACTGGTTGTCATGTCATCTCGGCCAGCATTAGCTTGGGTTTCTGTATGCCTACCTTTTACAGGAATTGAAACTGTTCTAGCTGTGAAGGACCAGTAGAAGCACAATTCCGTAAGAAGAACAGCTGATCTGTACTGAACTGTAAAAAATGGCTATTTTTGTACTTATTTTCCTCACTCCAACACCTCAATTAAAAAAACCAAAACCAACAAAAACAAACAAACGAACAAAAAAACAAAAACAAAAACAAAAACAAAAAACAAAGCAAACCAACCAACAAACAATGAAACAACTGAGAAAGAGGGAGTTTAAGTTCCTCACTATATATAGGGAAACAGACAGCAGGTAGGTTAAAGATCTTTCTTGGAAGATCTTAACTACAAACTCTTTCTGTTGGCTATTATTGTTCAATTCTGCCTGTGATACAGGAGATCTGACTGTTCAGACTTTTAATTTAATTGCTAACTTGTTATTGTGTTTACATATTTTTGGGTTTTTTTCAGATGAGGGTTCTGGCAACCACCATTATTGAAGTAAGTTAATTTTCCTCCTTCTCTTATATAATTTGAATTACAAATCAGTAAGTACTAAAGTCAAATAATTAGAAACTGAGCATTAGTCTACTGCTACTTCCAACCTTGAGATTTATATATAATTTGGCATAGGGTGCCATAGGTCAAATGGTTTCAATTTATTCCTTTCAGTTACAGAAACAATTAGGTAACTTAATTTCTTTCCTCTGATAAAAAGAAACCTCAGATAAATGCTGCTTTTCTACAAAATTATCCTTTACACATTACCTTTCCAAAATGTTTTCTTCTTAAAGTTCCAACACTTCAGTTTTCAATGTAAAATTTAAATAAGAAAAGTTGAAAGTTTTTTAGTGAAAAACAGTTCTACATCTTGCTAGGTAGACTGGTTGGCTACACAGTATATACTATAAAAGCTCATTTTTACTCTGAGAGTAACACTGCAGATTTTAGGTAACAGGCTTCCTTCTGATGACCTCCAGACGAGAACTGTCATCAGTTTTAACAAAGGGACATGACCCCTTGCCCTAAAAGTCCACGTAGGTTTCTTGTGCGGTGCCTTTTGTGGATTCTGTCTCATATATTGTGAATGTTTTACAGGGCGTAAAGTCTTTCAGGGGAAAATCTTTGGCCTCCCTGGGACATTAGTTGACTGAGGAGCTGATGGTTAGTGAAGAGAAAAGAAAAAGCCATGCCCACAGCCTAATGAAATCCTGGTTTCTGAAAGATTTAATGGCATTTGGTGGTGTTACTTTGTTGTCATTGCTATATTCACTTTTTTGGTATCAGAATTGTGACATTTTCGGAAATAGGTGATCATATATAACATTCTGATGTAAGTGTCCTGTCCTTAGCCAATTTACTTTCTTCTCATCCTTCCTCTATTGCACTGAAAATAGAATTAAAATGGCTGTTTCTGGGCTTGAGGTTGAACTTTCTGATTGTTGCTTAAAGATTTTTATGTTTGCTGAACATAGTATTTTAAGCTATTTTGTTCTTAAAATGGAAAATATATCATTATAGAGAATAAATTCTGCTTTCCAGGCAGTTGAAATATATGATGCTATGAAATTTATTAACTCAGGAATTCTTTGAGAGTTATACCTCTAGAATTGAGTTGGGTTTTTTTATTTTAAAGAATGCTTATTAAAACTAAAGCTTTTCATCTTACTAGCTTTTATCTAAACACTTACTAAAAATCACAGGCCAATATCTTATGTGAGTGTAAATCATCACCCACCATTTACTTTTTAAAGATATGGTGAACTATACTATTTGAAGACCTCAGCATCAAATGGTTATAATGTAAAACTATAAATAATACCTCATGGTTATTTTTTTAATAGCTAGAGAGAGAAAGCGGCCTTTGCCTTGCAGGGTTTACATTTCTCTTTTTCAAATCTGCATAAATAACAGACCATTCTTTTCTCACTGCAATTATTATGCCATTTTCATCTATTTTAACATCATCAGTACTGGCACTAGCTAATCAATCAAGCTATATATTTGTAGGCATCTTTGTGCAAATGAAGGTACTGAATTCAGAGATACCAAACTACCTACCATCCATTGATAAACAGTGATGTGTGTAGAAGGTGGCTAACAAATTGCAGAGTAATCCTTAGGTTCCAACCCTCTATCATTCAGTGCCCTCATTCTAAAGGTCTTTCAGAACAGAGACTTACTAAACCAGAGCAGCAGAGGGCTTGGCCCTGAGGATATTGAGCCAGAAAGGCTGTGAAGTAGTCCTAGGAATAAAATCCAGTGGATTGCAGTGATCAACCAGAAGTTGATTTAACAGAACAGGAACTATATGTACAGATCATTTACTATTTTGTTCCAGGGATGTTATGGAGAACAGGTCACTTCAAGAAAACATGATTTAATTTCTTGACAAGATTACATGACTGAGTGAAAAGAATACAGGCGTAAATGTAATGCACTTAAAACTTTGTACAGTATTTGACTTAGGACCATACAACTTTCTATTTTAAAATACAGCCACTGAAAAAAACCCCACTAGAGTGCATGTTAAATGAATTAAGAATTGTCCAGCTGCCAGATCTCAAAAATAGTAGCCAGCACAGAATCATCATTGAATGATGATGGGAATACTGGTAGTGAACAAGTTACTTCTCTCAAAGAATGGAAATTAAATTACTTTCAAATATAGCATAGAAAAGCATAAACAGACCCAGTGGATGAGTCAGAGGAGCTGAAAAAGAAACTGTATTAGAAGTGGGGAAGTGAAGATAGAGCCCTTGAGTGATAGGATGGAACAAGGAAATAAGGAAAAGGTTGATCTGTTGCAGCTGCCTGGTTTGTCTGTCAAGTACTGCAGTGCTGAGAAATTCTTATGGCCTTTGCTGTACAGCTGGAACTCTGCCAGATTGTTCTCTCCTATCAGCCACTTCTCTGTGTATCAAATTAATCTATGTGGAGATGGTTTAAAATATGTACTTAAATAACAAAGAAGGTTATAAATTTACACAGAAAATCCTTCTTTAGCTCCCCTTTTTATTTTCATCAGGATACTGCTTGGATCACTGGATGTGATTTCCTGTCTCAGCTGAAATTTGTTGTGGCTGTAACTAAAAGATCCATCATCGTCTGGAACTATAAATCAAAAGGGAGTCAGGTGATTTGTTGGATCAGGCAAATGTTAGAGGAAGCCTGAAAAAGATTAGTCTTTATTTTCAATGTACATTCACATTGCTTCTGTCTAACAGGATGAAGACATTAACTTTTGTCTTTGTAGAAACTCACAGAATCACAGAATCTTAGGAGTCAGAAGGGACCTCGAAAGATCATTCAGTCTGCCAGAGCAGGATCACCTACACTAGGTTGCAGAGGAACGCATCCGGGTGGGTTTTGAAAGTCTCCAGAGAAGGAGACTCCACAACCTCTCTGGGCAGCCTGGTCCTGTGCTCTGTCACCCTTACAGTAAAAAAGTTTTTCCTCATATGCAGATTGAACCTCCTATGTTCCAGCTTGCAAGCATTGCCCCCTGTCCTGTCATTGGACATCACTGAGAAGAGCCTGGCTCCTTCCTTCTGACACTTGCCCTTTACAAATTTATAAACATGAATGAGGTCACCCCTCAGTCTCCTCTTCTCCAAGCTAAAGATACCCAGCTCCCTCAGCCACTCCTCATAAGGGAGATGCTCCACTTCCATCATCAATGTTCCAGCTTGCAAGCATTGCCCCCTGTCCTGTCATTGGACATCACTGAGAAGAGCCTGGCTCCTTCCTTCTGACACTTGCCCTTTACAAATTTATAAACATGAATGAGGTCACCCCTCAGTCTCCTCTTCTCCAAGCTAAAGATACCCAGCTCCCTCAGCCACTCCTCATAAGGGAGATGCTCCACTTCCATCATCATTGTAGCTCTGCACTGGACTTTTTCAAGCAATTCCCTGTCCTTCTTGAACTGAGGGGCCCAGAATTGAGCACAATATTCCAAATGCGGTTTCACCAGGGCAGAGTACAGGGGAAGAAGAACCTCTCTCGACCTACTAACCACACCCCTTCTGATACACCCCAGGATGCCATTGGCCTTCTTGGCCGTAAGGGCACAGTGCTGGCTCAC
>NW_010170306.1:0-208 GCF_000695765.1 Mesitornis unicolor | reverse complement strand
TCGGCCGGGCTGCTTCCCAGCCACTTGTTCCCAAGCATGTAGCGCTGCATGGGGTTATTGCGACTGAAGTGCAGGACCTAGCTCTTCACCTTGTAGAAGCTCATACAGTTGGCGTCAGCCCATTGACTCAGCCTATCCAGGTCCCTCTGCAGAGCCTTCCTACTCTCAGACAGCTGAACTTGTTCTCAATCTGTTCTCCGTACAAGGA
>NW_010170305.1:287-505 GCF_000695765.1 Mesitornis unicolor | reverse complement strand
GACCCTCCATTCCCCTCAGAACAGTCACCTACCATGATAACCCGTCTTTTCTTTGTGGATGAGGTTGTGATGTAAACTGCCCATCAGCCACGTCCTCATTTGTTGAGCCTTCTTCAACCAGAGCCCCATACCTATTGTTTAGGGGCACCTCAGGGGGTGAGGTGGACAAGGAGAGTCTGCCTGCTGCCCCGACCTTGAACTGCTCTCCATTCACTCTT
>NW_010170305.1:0-246 GCF_000695765.1 Mesitornis unicolor | reverse complement strand
TTCTGGGTCCTTTTCGGCTGGATGCTTCCTTTTTTGTTTCAGGGGGGGCAGAGCCTGGATCCACCAGTCTCTCTCTGTTTCCACCTCCCTGATGCTCCTTAAATGCTCCTAGATGCAAAATTATTTTAAGAGTTTACATACTAACACATTGTAAGCTACACAATTTACATTTCAAGGCTGTAAGAAAAAGTTCATTTAGTCACAAGAATGTCTTTGACACCAGCAGTAGGTCACTGGACAAAAGTA
>NW_010170304.1:0-17308 GCF_000695765.1 Mesitornis unicolor | reverse complement strand
TTCTGTGATTCTGTGATTCTGTGATCAAAATGAGAAATGCAGTGTAAAAACATTCTAAGAGTCCACAATTCTGACCTATTTTCTCTTGCTCTCTACTGAGTTATGAAGATTTCTACTTAAAAGTCAGAGCAGTATGCATGTATGAAAATTATGAAATATTAATTCTTCTATTAATTTCAGATAAACTTTATAACATTTATTCCTAACCATCAGGAACCTAGGACAAAGATATCTAATCTTCAGAAGACTTTCTAGACATGACTTGCAGCAATTTCACCTATAACCATGAACAGCCTCAGTTAATTCTGAACATGCTTACTGTGACATAGGTAGTTTAATTATTGTCCTGGTTATTGAGCTAAATAGAACTAATTTATAATTTAGTGATTTTAGTTTTCAGCTTAGTCTCTTCTAAGTGGCTGAACTTGCTGAAACTAGCAGCATGTTTTTTCCAGTATGTACTGCTAGAACTGTTAATGTTCAAGGTCACTGTCTCACATGGGTGCCTTGTCTGCACCTACACTGGGGGAGCAGACCCAAAACTGACCAACCAGGTATTCCATCCCACATATGTCATGCTCAGTATAAAGCTGAGGGATCACGAGGGTCTCGACCCTTCCATCTTGGACCCTTCCTTCCATCTCGACCCCTGCAATGACCAAAGTCTGAGCAGAACCCTGCTAGTTCTTCTGCCTCTGATCCTGATTCATGTGTTCCTGCATCCTGTTCCCACCTGCTGCTGAGTCCGGTTTGAGACTTTTCCAGTGTCCTGCTCTGCAGAGCCTCTGGTGATGTATATGTCATTGGGGGAGGGTGGAGGGTGGATTTTATATTGGTTTTGTATATATATTTGTACATATTTGTATATATTTCATTATTTTCCTATTTACATTATTATCCTGTAGTATTAATATTATTTTTTTATTAAACCTGTTAGTTTTATTTTCCAACCAATAAAGTCTCTCTCCCTTATTCACTTTTCTCTTTCCTTCTGGGGAGGGGAGAGGGGTTAATAGAGAGCGTCAGTCCAGGATTTAGTGGCCAACCCAACCATAAACCACGATGATTAGCTTTCTTTGTAGAATATTTCAACAGCTTTGGCCATGCTTATAACTTTCTTATTTCTTCACAGTCATCACATATTACCCTAAGAAAGTCTCCTGAGCTGGAACTGTAAGCTCACTAGCACAAGTTCCTTCAACACTATGTGACAGTAAAAAAAAACAACCAACCAACCAAAATATTTTTAATGCAATGTCACTTGCATTTAATGCATTGGCACTTGCAATGACAGAGCGAAAACAGTCAGTCTCGCTGACAGGGACAGCTAAAGAGATCCTTGGAACAGTGCCATGACCAATCTGAGCTCAGGTAAGTGACAATTCAAGGGAAAAATTTCTTGCATTTTCTCTTACTTTCTCATCCAAAACTAAGCAGGGAAGAACAAAATCTTCAGGTTTTTGCTGTTATTATCACAATATTTTATTTATATTTCAGCTAAAAACAAAACATTTAAGAGACACGTAGTCAAATTACGATTAGTATATCAGTTTCCCTTAATTTTGCATAGCTTATTTTACCTAACACTTCAATCAACTAACAGAAATCACAGATGGTTTCCACATACATAAAAAGTGGTTAATACCCATGACACATTTAGCATATTCATTTTTATTAATTGCAGTGAATGTTCTCAGAAGCCAAGTATCTATCCTGTCAGGCACTGCTCAAATGTAACAAGCTTGAACTAATGCTAATTTAACCATATTCATTTAAGAAATTGGTTATTTTATTTGCATTGATTCAGGGACATTGGCCTGCTTAGACTTTAAATACAAGGAAATTTTATTGGAGTGGCAAAGCCCAACACCTATTTCTACTGCTGTTCAACTACCTACCTCCAAATTCATATTCAGATTGAGAAAGTACTCCTTTTTCAATTCCATGACAGTTTATGTTGAATAGATTTCTGCAACAGCCTTCTAAACTAAGGTAAAATTCACTAATAATTTCTTGTTCATGCTGTACTCAGTCTAGCTTCGGGCCAAATCACCACCTCACCTTCACATCGCTTCTCATACTTCACAATCAGAAGAGTTCAATGGCTGAAATACCTTAATATTTACACAAGTTAGCTATCATAGTTTTAGTCTTCCTTCTCAAGCTCTGCTTTCTCAGGCTTCAAGAGTGTTCAGATTTCTGCAACTCCAAGGGTCCTAGGTTTTTGTCTCCCCATTTCTCCTTGTGCTTTTAGGTATCACTGTATCATTTTGATAGGTAGGATTCTTCAAGAGCCCTAGAGGTAACGTCTTTTATAAAATTCCCACATTCAGATCTATGAAGGAACTCCGGGATAGTTGTCTACCATTCCTACTGTTGTCTACCTTCTGCCTTACACACCTGTTTTCCAAGGATTTACTGGATCATTTAAGGCTGCATATGACCTTTAATTCTCAGCCTTTTCTCTTGCTGTCTGATCTTAAAGTATAGTTACTCTTCATAATTATACTACTCCAAGATCCCTACATGTAACAGGACTGATAACCTGCTCTTATTCACAGACCCTGATATTCAACTTTCCTTTTTCTCTCCATCTGAAACGGGGCACCATGCCTGGCATGGATGTTCCACCTTCTTCATAGGTGCGGTTGCTTGCACCCCAGGAAAACAACAGTTTGGAGAAAAATAAAATAAAATAAAATAAAATAAAATTAAATTAAATTAAATTAAATTAAATTAAAAAATAAAATAAAATAAATATTCTTATTTGAAAGAAAAAAATAAATTCCTTGTTTAAAATCATAGAATGCTGATGACAGCTATTTCACTGCACATCTCGAATAAGGAATATTATTAGCAAACAAAATGTGTCTTTTTTAAAGTCCCTTTAGTCTCTTCCAGTTACATAGACTATCAGAGACAACCCATCACATTCAGTTTTCTTGATAAAAGGTCAGAGTGAATTGTACCAATTGCCTGAAGAAACTCTCAGATTAGCTTAGATAGTTAGATAGCTAACCATTTATTAGCTGAAAAGTGCCACTGGTTCGCAACAGACATTCTTAAAGATTCTCAACAAGTACCTTCTCCTGAGGATTTAGTGCCAAGATAGTTACACTTCTGAAGAAACATATATGTACTTGTAATGGGAAAATAGGGAAAAGTTCTATGATTATTTCATTAGAGAAGAAACAACTTAGAGAAAGCGTATGCTTTTAATTTATGTGAATTCTTCCCTAGGGCAAATTTTCTTTTAGGTTTTACCTGTACTGAGCCAATCCTGGATAAGGAGTGCTGTCATCTCTAAAATATATTCATTACTCTAGGTAGCTTTGCAGTGTGGGGGGTATTTTGTACATGTAATATGTGTCAGTAGCAGCTATCTTTTGGGGTTTTTTAGAGTTGCTTTGTTTGGGGTTTTTTGTATAAAGCAAAGTGGGAAATTTTGGTAGAAGTATAAATAACTGCATGCTTCTCATGATAAGTGAACAAAACAGTACTAAATAGATACACTGTGTACATGGAGATACTAAAGGGAGCTATAAAGTAAGAATAGGAGTAATAATAGTTTTTTCTCACAGGTGATTAACTAAATAAGTGAATCTGCAATGAATTTCCAACCTTTCTGACAGGGAGTCACTACAGCAAGACATTATCCATATTGACATGATACACTCTCATGTCCATCTCCTTGGCTGCCAGTGTGACAGCCACCAGAAGCAGAAACACTTTCACTTGACGCATTCCTTGTAAGCCATCTCCATTTTTATTTATTTAAATATAAAAAAGGCTTTTTGTATCATTACTAGGACTTGATGACATGGAATATTTACAGCTTACCTGCCATAACAGATCCTCCTTTCATTCAACAGGCTAGGATCACGCAATTCTCACCAGTAGTAAGCACTTTGGCCCTTAATAAATGTTGTGGGAGGTGTTATTTTTGCAAGAGAGCAAAAAACTGAGGGAATGAGTGATTTGCAGCTTTTTGACATTACTTTGTTTTTACAACACAAACAGTTGCTGTGGTGTAACTGACAAACTGATCTGTGATCTAACAATTGTAAAGAAAAAATATGTTTAAAAATAATGCCAGAAGATGACAATTTAACTCTTTGTAAGACTTCTGAGTTTATCAGCAACAATGAAAAAAATGGCTAAATTACCTCCTCTAGTTAAGAGTTCAGCAAGTGTTAACTTCAGTGCAATAAACCAAAATAATGTAAAGGGAAAGAAAAGTCCACTTTGGATTAAAATATAAGAGCCATGCTATTGCTTTAGATGTGAGTATGTCAGTCATCTGACTGATTTTCTGGGATGTGCTGCAAGATATGTAAATTGAAAAAAATGTCAAATGTAAAAGGAACATCAAAGTAGCTGGGCTGCACTTGAAATACAACACCTTCAGCTTTACACTAATAAAGTCTAAACTGTTTGTGTCTAAAAAAAAGATCAGATTGTGCAGCTGGTATTAATTATTGATGAAACATAACTTCACATATACCCATGCTTGAAAGTATTGACTTTGAAAGCAATACTTCAAAGTATTAAAAGTACTTCAAGCCAAAGTGCTTGAAGATGGACAGAATGGAACTGGTAATAAATTGTGTACACATTAAATTCAAGGGGTTAAAAGAGTCTGCTTACTTTACTCACTTTCACCTTTCCTTCTGCTTTCCAAGTTATTGCACTGATTTAATGGAGTGTTTCTCGCTTGATGAAGCACTATTCTGTTTCAACAAGGAGGTGAAAATATGGTGTAAGAGTAACTAGGAAGTGTATTTTTTCAAGCTAAATTCGTACTAAGACTTAGAAACACAGTGAAGAAAGACAGAATATGCATCTAGTAACAGGAACAAAAGAAGATATCCTTATTGAAAATGGGCTAGAAGACTAGAGATGCTACAAATGGTAAAACCCTGGATAACCAAGACTACAGTCAAAGCCAGTGGTTTTTCACCCTTTTCTATCCTAAGTTTCTACATTAGTCTACTTTTCAGTGTTGTGACCCACACTCCAGAATATAATCATTATACATCTCCTCAGTATAATTGTTAATCTTATAATCTCAGTCCCAAACATCCAGTTTTGTTACTCCTCTATCCAATTCTCTATATATCACACCCCTGTCTGATTTGTTGAAAGAATGGGGTTTTTGGCTTTGAAGTTCCTGGTGTTTCTGCTCATGCTGCTGCAGCTTTGTGTTTCTTCTGTTGAACAAGCTGAATGAATTAATTTATACAATCCAGAATTTTTTAAAAATCTTTTCCTCACTCAGGCACATCTCATCTTTGTATCACATAAGGACTTTATTTACCCTGTTCTCATAAAAATGGTCAAATAACTGTTTCCCAGGAATAAACTGAAAGATCTACATAAATCCAAGTCAGGAATATCACACGGGGAAACTAAGTGACCAGATAATTTGTGAATTTTTCCTCCAGGTGATCAGTGAAGCTTCAAGTTCACATTAAAATGAAAAAATATAGTATCTCCAAAATGTATTGTATACTTCTTTGCACATTTCATTTCTGGAGGGAATCAGTAACAAATATTAATTATTCATATATAGGAATGATACATGCTAAGCATGATTAAGTGATAAGTTGTAGAAATGCCACTGAGAGTTTTCAAAATACTTAGTTACCAAATTCGCTATTATATCCTTGGGCTTTAGGGGGTTAGCTACATCTTAGTTTTCCACATACCTTAAAAATCTGACTTCTTTGTTGTCTTCCTTAAAAGAATCTTGTTTGAAAATAAGAGGACTACTCTGAAACTAAGACTTTTTAATTATGTCAGCAATGTTGCAAGTAAAATATTTCCCATGCAATTTATAGTAGAAAGCATGACAAAGACTTGCCTAGAAGTACTACCTACAGAAAGAGGATCACAAGAAAAGTTTTTAATGTTTTTGAAGTAACATCTTGTAAGGAGTACAGACTTGATTACACTAAAAAGGCACTGGAAGGATCAAGAAAGTTAAGTAAGACAAGTAGCTTGAAATGACTGAATAAAAAGCCATTGAACTGACTAGTATTACATTCTCATTCTTAGCTGTGTTAATGTTTAGAAACAACAATATGAGATGCACTGCAAAGCTATTGCTTTTGTTACCCCTAAAACTTATGCAAAATAATCTATCTTTCTGAAAAGAATTACTCTCATTTTACCTGCATAATTACTTGTCAAATCAGTCACAACTGGCCACTTAATGTTTTCATAGTGTTTAGTGACGCCACTGTCATCTCGTCACCCTGATTTATGTGACCGCAGCAAGGAGTGGAAGCTGGCAGAGCTGCACTGAGACAGCTCTTTGATGAAGGTTGCTTACCAGAGACAAAAAAAAAATCTTGACCTTTGATGAATTTTCACAGGAACAGACATGCCTGAAGCCTACTGTGGAAGGGGCTGTGGATATGATGGCTACTCAGAGTCTGTGAAAGACTAACAAGAACAAAAGGCTTCTGTAGTGGTTTTGACATTCTAGTTTGAGCTTGAATGGATCAATAAAGAGATAAAGCACCTTCATCATGGGGATCAGAATATGTATGGACATGTCTGAATAGCTTGGGCACTCCAGAGTTATGCCAGTGAAAGGCAAAATAAAGTTTACAACCCCTTATTTAATAGATTGGATAAAATAAAAAGGGAAAGTTTCTATGGTAGCTGAACATTTACACTGTGGGGACGGGGGGGAATGCAACCTTATTCAGTAGGAGTAAAAAGATTGCTAATGTGAGAGACAGTTTCAAACTTAGGAACAGCAGATGTAGGAAAGAGAGGCTAGCTGACTGTTAGAGAGAGATGTATAAAGTTCTTCAGATTCTTATGCCCTAAGGCAACCAACTAATCTCAGTATGGGCTGCTCCAGACATGAGGGTCCATGGGACTGTCTGAGAGAAACTGCAGTAGGATCCAGTTCAGGTTGTTAGCACAACTTTCTGGCATTCCCTTTCTCTATTTTGCCTATGAACTTCAAAATTGACATCTAAGAAGTTTTACTCCCTATGTTTATATTTAATATTTGGTCAAAATAGACAATAATCCTGTTGCTATCAATACCTTTGTAATGAAGACGCATTACAAATGGGAACTGTGAAGATAAAACAGGTGATAAGCTTAAAAAGGGATACAACTGCATCAATAGAACGTACAGTGTATTAAAGATTTAAAACTAGGTCTAAACTACAATATTATAGTTTGCTATAGCTAAAAACAGCAATGAGATATCACTGCATTGACAAAACCCATTTAATAATAGCAATATTGTGTCAGTCTAGGTGTTTATTTCTTAGTATATTAAGGTGGATATTAGTTCTGATATATATTGTCTCATTTTCACTAACCAGGAGAACAGAATACTGATATTGCTGTCATTAGCAGGTATGTTTCATTCTGGTTTTGAATTTCATTTGCCTTTCTGAGTTTGTTCTGATTCTTAAAATACAACTTTAGCCATTGCACTATAATCAACATGTGCATTTGTCCTTTTCCTGGGTTCATCTAAGAAGTCATAAATTTATCTTTTCAACTATATCAACTCATTTTTCAGAATATAAGGACTTTAAATGTAAACAGTAAAATCCAGTACCCGACATTTTTTTATACAAATCTTTCTAGTACAGTTGTAATTTTTTCAGATATTTTTTTTTAAGTATAACACCTTAGGCATTAGTGTAACTCATGATTTGAGATGGAGATGAAACATTTGTCTAGAGCAAACTTTCAGAAGTAAAAATAACAAACATATTACTTCTTTCCACTTTTGAAAGATTGATATCATCAAATTTGACTGCAGTGCTGCATTACATTAAAATATTTACCTAAAATGCCTTATTTTCATAACAGTAAAGGTTTATTTTATTTTCTTTTGCTTGTGTTAAGTATAAATCTTAATTTGCTTTCTGAGAATTACTACAGTATGTCAGACTCAATTTACAAAATGAAACCCTGGGGCCTGGTGGACACTGACAGTGATACGATAAACAGTTCTGCTCTGTTACAGTATTTTGCTTGAAGTCAGAAAAAAGCTTCAGTTCAGAAATTTCAGACTAAAACTAACAAGTAAACAGAGAATGCTAAAGTGTTAAATAATAATTTATTTTTATTTTTCATAGGAAGCTTAGCAAATAAAGGGAACACTAAAATGAAAAACTTCTACCTACAATATGGCAGACAAATTATAATTACAAGCATAAGCCCTTTATAACAAAATTACTGAAAACTTTTTCTGAAGTATTTTTCTTTTATTTCTGTCATGCTCTGACATGACAGATTACATATTAGTTAATACCATCTACTCTACCACCCACTGCCTGGCATGGGTTCATCAGTCATGGTTCTTACATGACCTAAGCTCAACTAACTTATCTCCATGAATGTGGAAGGATGGTAGACTATGATTCATTTCTGCACTTGTATGACAAGTATTCAAGATATTAGGCAGAGCAAACTCTTAAATGTTAGTGAAGTTTTGGGCTTTTTATTAAGGTAGAGTAAGATAGATCAGACATTTTTTCAATGCCTCATTTTTTTCTGGATACTGTAGTAGGACAGTGTTTCTGAAGCAAAACTGAGAATGAATATGAGTTCTGTGGAAAATCATAATGTACTGTAATTTTCACCATAGTTTCAATGTCTGAGAAATTTGGACTTTCTGGACAAGTGCCCAAATGTTGTGGATATGTGTGGGCTAAATCTTTGTCTATAATATAATTTGCATGTAACTGTTAAAATACTATTTTAAATACAATGTGCTCTTACCTCAAAGTTCAAAAGACTATTTCTGGTTAACAATGAAATAACACAGAAGTTCATGTTATTAATTGACAACATTATCAATTAAATTCTGACCTAATGTCAGAAAAGAAGCCTCAGCTTTATTTCCAAATTTTATCTGAATTTGCAAGGCTGCCATTAAATATTTGTTCTTATTTGTAAATTAAACACAATGTTCGAGTCACTGAATTTGACACATACTACTTATGCTACATTTCTTCATATGTGCATGAAGAAGAACACGTAAACAAACAACTAAATTCACTGCATACTCTTAGGAAGATTAGTCATGCTTATATCTTCAAATTGAAGCTGTTTTTATATCTCTATACTGCAACAGGAGACAAAAGAGGTCATTACTGTCTCCAGAAAGGAGGTCACTAGAGTGGATTGTTGACTTATCTTAGTCAGTCTCAGGAAGGACTAATATCATGTTCATACAAACCTAAGTTCTTCCCCTTTCCTTCTCTATTCACTAGGTACAAATTCAATCATTTGCTCATAAACTGGCTCCTAGTTTTCTGTAAAACCTACCAAAGAAACTCTTTCTTGCCATGAACTTCCAGAACTAGACAGTTACTTACTCCAAAGTGATCTGTTTGTGTGCCTGTAAATTAAAGGCATAAATGAGTTAGGTATGAAAAAAGACTTCATATGTTTTTAAAAAGAAAAGTTAGAGGGTAGAGCCTGTAGCATTTTGAATAAGTGATTACATATAGTGAAACTATGTTGCATCTAACAGCAAAAAAGCTCAGGTCCTTCCATACCTCATTTTCACTGCTAGCATAGTATGGGCAGTGCAAGCGCAGGTTTGTCTGCATCTGCTAATATACATCTGTCATTGGATTGCAGTGGGAGCAAATAATTGTGTATGTGTTGTAGCCGCTATGAAAAATAAATGCGTCAATAAAAGCAGCAGGAAAGTACCTTCTATGTTACTTTATCAGCTGACTGGCAGTAGGTACCCATACCTTCAGCATCTGTCACTTCCCCTGCTTCTCTACTTATATCCCTCATCATCAGTCATCCTCTGCAGAGGAGTCAAGGTCAGGCCCCATAACTGCGTCACCTTCACAATATCAGCACGGCTGAGCTTTCCCAGCCAAGTGAATAGCTAAGAGAAAGATAGATGAGGTTGCTTCCAAACAAAGCTTCCCATTCCACAATACTCTGAACAGCTGTTAGGCCACCTGGCCTGCGACAGGACCTTATTTAATGCGACCTTATTTAATTCTAACCCACCAGAACTCAAACATTATATAGGCATTGCTGTTTCTGACTGAAGGAAAAAAATGTCTTTTCACAATGTTAGAGTTTGGATAAAACCTGTTTTCAGTAAACAATGTAGCTTCACTGAAGAAAGTTGAAGAAGATGAATAAACTCTGCTACCTAACCAGCTAGCTCTTATTAGGAAAATCATTCAATGTATAACTACATGGCAAAGCTTGAACAGATGTTGGAAACCAAAAGAATTCATTTGTGATCGATTCAGAATACAGAGTCATGGATATTGAACCATCTATGTCATATTTTTCTAGTAATTTTTCCGAGAAATAGGAGACTGAGGAAACTAAAGAGAAAGTGGAGAGAAAGTACCATACATAGCCATGGAAGGACTGCTAGTGTTAGGAAAAACAAAAACAACAACAACAGAGCATATAAGTTTACAGCCAGCTAAAAGAAAGGAAAGAAATGGTTTCAGTAAGCAAAGTTGCCTCCTAATTATTTTTTTGCCCCATTTTTTTGCCTCAACTTCAAGGAAAAAGGAATTTTGTAAAAATAGCCGGGATTTTAGCAAACACACCTGGAAGACTTGGAGATACAAACAGCAGATTTTCAACTAATGAATCTTTCTGCAAGTGCATCATTAGTGGAAAGGTTGTGAATTGTTCAGTGATACAAAAGGAGCATTCAAGGTCAGTAAGACAACAGCACCAACACTTAATGTGCACCTGCATCCACCAAGGGTGACTTTTAGGAGGTTCCAGCAACCAAAGAGTGCTTTATGGAAGACTTATTAAAGGGTCTGTCCCATCCTGATTTGTCACGAGAAAGATGAGAAAATGAAGAACTAGAAGGTATTCAGAAAAGAAGAGTGATGCTGCCAAACTATTAACTGTGTCTGAGCATACAGGTGTCTGGGCTTTTTACAATTCCCAATTCAGCTGTCACCAGTATGGCAATGCAATGCTTCTTTATAGAAGCATTTTGGGAATGTTCCACAGAACTGAAGACATGAAAGCCTCACCTCAACGTTGCTGTTCTGCAGAAGCTGGACCAAAGATGGAATTGATGGGCACGTGAATGAATATGCTTTACTGTGGAAGAGTCAACATGTATTTTTCTTATGAAAATTATTTCACAGAAAGCTAATGGACATCTTTAAAAAAATAATTTAGATATCTCCAGAGAAAAGGAGCACAGCAGAGTCTACTTAGGTTTCCAAAAAGGTGTTTAAAGAAACTAAGCTGCAGTGAAGATAGAAGCTCATTGGTAATTGATTAAAACACATAAAACAGACAGTGAAGGTGAATGGTAAGACCTAATAACATCAGCAAATGGAAATTGATACAGATAGATGATACATAGGAGAAAAATCCTCATTCTGCATAAACAGTAATGATTTTTGAACTGTCCTTTACCACTGAAGAATATTTAAGTCTATGAAAAGAACAGGGCAGAGCTCAATGTTCATCAAGAAAAAAAGGAAGTATTAAAAAAGCAAGAGGAGGAAAAAACTTGTAACTATAACATCACCTCACATTTTGAATCTTGTGTGCATGTGCCCCCCTTATAACAAAAAGATATAGTACAACTTGAAAAAGCCAAAAAAGGGCAACAAAGATGACAAAACAGGTTGCATCATACATGTAAAGAATGCACAGATACTGTAAACTTGTATTCAGGTAACAACTAAATAGACTAAAACCTACCTGTCATTAGAAAAGAAACTCAAACAGACAAAGCCAGTGAAAAAATCACATATATTGTATCCAGACATTTTGTGTAGCAGTCTGTTTTTTCTCTTTTCTTTTTTTTCCTTGAGGTCAAATGTTAGAATTCCATTAGGCAGCTCTGTGTCAAATGACAGTGAGGAGAAAGACAGCACTGGTTTTTGCTCGTATCTGAGAGTTTCATGGCAGTTCTCACGGAGCCTTCTGAAGCCATCTGGCTTATCACTGCTGCATTGATCTCTCTGCATAGGTTACACTATTTGTGTGCATCTCACTTGCAAAAAACTTCGAGTAAAAGTTTTCATCACAAATAAAACATTTTGTAGCTTCCATTATTAACATCTTTTCATCTCTTTTTTTTTGTATGTTTCTGTCTCTTATTTAATAAAAATAATTATGATAGTGAATTCTACTGACAAAAAAGATTACTCAAGAAATCATACTTTTAATTTCATTTTTTACAGATCTAAAGTTACAATGTCTTCATTGCATGGAAATGTGTCATTCCTATCAAAGAATAGTGTGTATTTTGGTTGGAGAGAAGTGTAAAAGTAAATAAGAAAATGGCTAGAACATTATCATATTTAAGAAGACACATTAGCAAATAAGCAGTGGGAAATAGTTAAATAATGCAACTAGTTATTATTGGGTTTTTGGAAATGTGTATTATTACTACTTGCAGCTTGAACACATACAGGTTTCTACTCAGTAAGTACAAACATCAACAAAAGTCTAAGATACAGAGAAAATTACATTTCAAAAGTGAAAGGGACCATGGCAATACCCTAAAAGAGTAAGAAAATTATATTCTAATACTTAAAATAGAGTTTATTGCTGCCTAGATTTCTGTAGATAATGATAAATAGTAAGAAAATAGAAAGATTTATTTCTCTAGCTCTTACATCTTAGAAAAGTTTATGAAGCACTTGATTTAATTTACTTTGATTTGAGCAATTGTTGACTGTTTCCATACCTCATTTAACTGAATCTACTAATTATTTTGGCTTTTATTCTAAGCCAAGACCTAGTGAATCAAGAGAGACTTCACACTGTAGCATTTCTCAGGAAAATGTACCAGAAATATGAAGAACAATCCTTTTTTGTTTCTTGTATTTACTCTGCAGAAATCTAATATACAAGTTTATCAGTAAAAAACCCACAACTTTAGCAAAATATTGAATATTCACATTGAAGCAGATAACATAATCTATTGTATGCTTGTAAAAGGCCTCATAAAATACTCCCTACTCTCATACACAAAATAATAGATTTTGCTATCTTTTAAAATCTGTTGTTAAGGAAGATCAGTTTTGGTATTGTCATTTCCAGATGTTTATGCTGGTAAACAGGATTTGAATTACTATGTTCTTTGAATTAAGGAAAAATAAAGTATGATTAACATTTTGCTTTTCAGACCTAGAAATTTTCATTCGACTGCTTATAATTGAAACAGCTATTAGGTATTATGTCAATAATTAGCCCTAAAGAAATATGATTTGGATAAGTTGAAGCTACACTATTATGTGTAAAGCTTTGATAAAGGGACACACATACTTAATAATATGCAAATCTGTACCCACTACATTGAGTTGAAAAACTTGCAGAGCTATCAGGAGGACAGATTTCAGGCTGATCAAAATTACAGATTCAGAATACTGTTTATTAACCGTGCTTCCACTTATTAAACACAGCGTGAAAATACTGCCAGACACCCACCCAGATGATCTTATAACAGAGGGAGAAAATAAGGAGGAAAAGCTCAAGGACTGAGGTATAGACAGGGAGATCAGTTACCAAATAGCATCATTGGTAGAACAGACTTGACTTAGGGAAAATCAGTTTAGTTTGTGGCCAACTGAAAACAGAGTATAATGGTGAGAAGCAAAGATAAAAACTAAAAAGACCTTTCCCATACCAACCTTTATTCCCTAGCTCAAATCCGTCATTCTTGACCTTTCTACCTACTCCCTGCCAAAGTAGAGTGGGTGGATGGCAAATGGGGTTGTTGTAATAAGGCCATAACAGTTCTTCTCTGCCACTCATTCCTCCTCATATTTTTCACAGAATCATAGAATATTAGGAGTGGGAAGGGAACTCGAAAGATCATCCAGTCCAACCCCCCTGCCAGAGCAGGATCACCTAGATGAGGTCACACAGGAATGCGTCCGGGCGGGTTTTGAATGGCTCCAGGGAAGGAGACTCCACAACCTCTCTGGGAAGCCTGTTCCACTGCTCTGTCACCCTCACAGTGAAAAAGTTTTTCCTCATGTTCAGGTTGAACCTCCTATGCTCCAGCTTGCTCCCATTGCCCCTTGTCCTATCATTGGACATCACTGAGAAGAGCCTGGCTCCTTCCTCCTGACACTCACCCTTTACAAATTTATAAACATGAATGAGGTCACCCCTCACTCTCCTCTTCTCCAAGCTAAAGAGACCTAGTTCCCTCAGCTGCTCACTGTAAGGGACATGCTCCATTCCCTCCATCATCTTTGTGGCTCTGCACTGGACTCTTTCAAGCAATTCCCTGTCCTTCTTGGACTGAGGGGCCCAGAACAGGACACAATACTTCAGATGTGGTCTCACCAGGGCAGAGTAAAGGGGGAGGAGAACTTTTCTCTCTTCTAGTGTACATCCTCCATGCGCTTGTAGTCCTTCAGGAAACATCCACCTGCTCTAGCATGGGGCCCTCTCCATGGACTGCAGTGTGGATATCTGCATGGACATGGTCTCCACAGGCTGCAGGGGAGTCTCTGTGTTGGTACATGGATCACCTATTCTTCCTCCTTTTTCTTTCACCTTGGTGTTTGCAGGGCTATTCCTCTCACATTTTTTCCCTTGGCCCTCTCTCTCAACTGCTGTACAGCAGGTTTTTTACCCTTTCCTAAACACATTTTCCCAGATATGTCACCATCTTGGCTTTTCATAGTTTGGGAGATATAAAAGTAGCAGTAGAGCTCCATAAGCTCTCAGAACATTTAAATTTGTATAGTATTTGTGAAGAGATTGTTTAAAATCTTTTTCTGTTTATTTCTTTTTGTTTTCCACAGGAGAGTCTAGGCTACACTAAACAGATTAAATACTACCATGTGGGTGAACAATGACTAGAACACTGTGCAAAAATAATGTTGTCTGTGGTGGCTTCACAGAGTCTTCTATATGACTAAGCCTACTGGCTGAGCAGTCTCAAATTAGAAAAAGAGTATTCTCACTAAACTTGCAGTTGACAAAATTGATAGAGTTTATAAGTATATTAGAAATTGGAATAAGATTTTACATTATTTTGTCGATTTGGAGAGACAATCTTCTAGAAGAATCAAACACAGTAATCAAAAGCTAGGTTACATGTCAAGTCATAACTGAATAGAAGAAATTCCTTTCAGTTAAAGTCATTAAATGAACAAATTTGAGATTAGTTTCTACTTTGTCATTGAATCAGCATATGAGTGCAGCTGATTCTAAATTATGTGGCACACAGGCTTACTGGACAGATAGATGCATGTTAAATCCCATACCTTTGTGCAAGGATCAAGTGCATAACATGCAAAAGCAGGCAAGCATCCTGTTCTAGTTCTCTGTTATCACATCTGCCTCCTTTGAGCTGAGGAACTCAATCACTCTATGTTTGTGCCCTAAATCCAGCAAGCCTGGAGTCAATGCCTGGGTCTCTGACAGTCCAAAATGTTTACCTTCATGAGAAGCATCTTCTGTACAAGTAGAGAAGAGAGATTAATTGGTTAGATCAAGGTAAAGAAAGTTGTGAAAGTTGAAATGAATCAAACTGAGCACAAGTCACCTGTAAAATGGAGTCATGACAGGGGAAATTTCAGGAGCAAAGAAGGAAACTGCACAATGCCTTGAGTAATTCTGCTATATGAACTAATCTAGAAAAGGAGACCTATAAAAAAGTATTAAATGAGCATGACTGTTCCATTGGGAGAAGAAATACTGGTGGAAGACATACTAAGAGTTTTCAGACATATGTGTATGTGTGTTTATGATCTGTGCATATATAAATGTACAATGTAGGCCTGTTTCATTACCCTATTGTTCTACCTGTCAGGTCTTGATAAGGTAAAAAAATAAGAGCTGTAACTCTAACAATATTCAGGTAAAAAATTACAGATTTTTTTGACAGCAGGTTAGAATTCTTCATTTCATCTTGAATATCAGAGATTTCCCAAGGAAACATAACTTCTATAAATGTACAGTTCAAACTTTAGGCACCTTGAGATCCTTTCAAGGCTTAAGTTTTAATTAATCTTTTGCTAGGAAAGATGGGAAAGATCAAGATATTAACTATACTGCAAAATGTTAGATGCAACTTTTTAGGATATTCCAGGAATCAGCTGTTTCTGAGTTTTAGTTTTAATATACAAGAGGGATATTTTCTGTTCCAACCTTAGAGTCCCAAAAATATTAAGGATAAATAATTAATATGCAGAGATGCATTGGGTTTGATTGGCAAGGTTTTTGTAGCGGGGGTGTTAAAGGGATGCTTCTGTGAGAAGCTGCTAGAAGTTTTTTCTATGTCCGATAAAGCCAATGCTAGCCAGCATTGGTAATAAGCTAAATTAATTTTCCATAAGTCAAGTCTGTTTTGCCCATGATGTAATTGGTGAGTTATCTCCCTGTTCATATTTTGACCCATGAGCCTTTTGTTATATTCTCTCTCCCCTGTCCAGGTAAGGAAAGGGAGTGATAGAGCAGCTTTGGTGGGCAGCTGGCTTCCAGCCAGTGTCAATGCATCATAAGGGACAAACCATTCTGGGAGATTAAGCAGTTCAGTTACAAAAAGGTTCAGCATCCCATCAGTAATAAAGATTTCTAACTTTTCTAAAATCTGTATGTAGAGTTACACTAAAAGAAAGGCACATCTTGAAAAACAATCATATCTGTAAAACATTACGGAAAATGAAACTTGACTCCCTTATCAACCATCAAATCTGTTTTCTATGTGGTTCCCTGTGCAATGCAATGTTTAGATAAACAAATAAAGACATTTCTAAATAGATACTTTACATGTAGCCTCCTGTACAGGAAGAGAAAGATGTCTACTGATTTGTAAAATGTTTTTTAATGTCCAAATTACTAACACGCAGAAGCTTTCTTAATGTCTGCTGAAATTCTTCAGAGTTATTAAAGTCATAATCCATTGTGCACACAATGTAATTAACTAACAAGATTTAGCAGCTAACAGCAAACAGACCAAAAGCTGGCTTATAATAATAAAGAGTCTAATTGTTATTGGGAGCTTTCACATCTGGTTCTGAGACAAAATCAACCTGAGGAGACAGAGGAAAGGATTATGTTGTGATCCATTTATACAGAATCATAAACACTGTAGTAACAGAAACAACAACACTCATTTCATCCAGCCCCCCATCTCTCAGAGGCAGCTACTAAGAACAACATCTCAGCAAAAATTTCCCAATAAAGTGAGAAGACTTTAAGTTAATAGGTAGTTTCGACAGAAGTCACACAGATGCTCCTGAAGACCAGATAACCAATCTCCAGAACTGTGAATGAAATATTTTTCAATGGGATAGCCTTTTATGAGGACATAACCAGGTGG
>NW_010170303.1:0-2376 GCF_000695765.1 Mesitornis unicolor | reverse complement strand
CTCCTAAGATTCTGTGATTCTGTGATTTGGTGGGAAATAGATCTTGTCTAAAAGGGTTATATGTGTTACCTCTGCTTAGACCTTAAAAATACGCAAATACTTATGCATGTATTTGTATGCCTGCATGTATGTCTATAGATAAATACAGATACTAGGAAATGGCTAACATAAACGAAGACTTTAGCTTCCAACTACCATATATAGCTTTACTATTGCTGTGCTTCAAGGCATTTCTCTTCCCTGTGACACGCAGTGAGAAGTCTAGACAAGGTTTTTGACATAAAACTTGATTCTTACTGTCTGTTTATTTAATGTCCAACTTAATAAATCAAGATCTATTTGTTCTTAACAAAAGTCTCTGTGAGCATTCGTCCTTTCTGCAGCATGCCTTGATACCTTACAGCTGACTCATATCTATAAATACCACAGATTCAAGGATTTTGCTGGTTATAGTCATGTCAGGGACAGCTGTCTTTATGTGGCATGTAAGATAGTTATTTCTTCCAATAATGAATTAAAAATGGAAGAAAACCTTATTTTCTATCATTTCATTGTTATTTAGCAAACATATCTGCTTCATATCATATTATTATAGTAGAACGTGGTAAACTGTAAATGTCACAGTACATTTTCTCACATTAACCTTTTTTCTATTATCATTTAAGTTTTCTGTTGGTCAGTTAGAAGAGCACAACCAGCAGGCATTTCTGTAGAGAAGAAATTTGTTTATATCAAACTATATAACAGCCCAAGTACATATTCTGAGTTTGGATCTGCAAGACTGAAGAAAGATGGAGAGGTGGATAAAAATGAAAGTAGCTGCCTTTGTGCAATTTTCAGAGATAGATTTGTGAACCTTTCTCCTTGTGCTAGGAAACTGACCCTTTTTTTTTTTTTTCAAATAATAGTGTATTGATTTCTGGAAGTGATGGGTAAGTGGCTGTTCTGTGCATACAGATCAACACATGAGCAGTGGGTCCAACCAGCAACTGATTTTCATATCAACAGTGTATCTAATGTATCCTATATGTGTTAGACTTGCTGTGCATGTATTGAAACCTACTTGTAGTGATGGTCTCTGTGATAAAAGACCATTTTCAGGGATGATCCTGACACATGGATCTCACACTCAGGCGACTGCCTTCAAGAGCTGCTGAGGTAGACACCAAGCTGCAGACACAATCAGTATTTCAGATCGAACCCTGTCTGTAGAACTTCCATATGCAGATGCTAGGATATGTATATATTTATGCAGTCATAAAAATCCAAGTAGGTTTAGAAAGTAAGTTTATAGGTTGACTAAATTACTGGAAATGTAGTGCAGAGACTGCCATAAATTACATATGGATGGTTTTGCTGTGGAAGTAAACAATATTTTCATCTGATAGAAAGGGCTACTTGGAGATAGATAAAGATGAATAGAATTTTGACATAACAATGAGTGGTTGGCCTCTGAGGAAAGGAATCACAAATTATCTTGAGCAGTGTCTTTATGTGAAGGATAGAAAGAACAGAAAGAAAGGCTCCTGTAAGTTGAGGCTTTATACATATACTTTTGAGAATTTTATCAAATTTAGTAATCAATGTTTATTATGAAAATAATTTTTACTATGTTAATATTTTTTCCACTGATGCTACCTAAATACATATAGTCTAAACGATGTTTACAACAATTTCACATTCACATGGTTTAAGCCAAGTGGACAACTGAGCACAATGAGGCTTGTTCTCTCATTTCTTCAACCCCCTTCCCCAGTGGGATTAGGAGAAAAAAATATTGGGTTAGTCAAAAAGTAATTGTGGGGATTTTTAATAGATGAACCTACGTGTCTTGAAATGTAACTAACTTAATCTTAAACTGCAAATTCATTATGTAACTTGACAGCTGACAGTTCAAGATTGTTTTAGAAGAAGAAGCGTTGCCCTCTAGGTTAAAGAATGGATAGAGTGTGAAGAGTTGACCCTAAAGAATGGCTGTGAGCAGTTCAAAAGCTTATGGGTAGGAGCTGGGGATTGTGCTAACAAAGGGAGCCTTGTGGTTGGTGTCTACTACAGGCCGCCCAATCAAGGGGAGACTATTGACAAAGCCTTCTTTCTCCAGCTCCAGGAGACATCTAGCTCACAGGCTCTCAATCCTGCTGGTAGATATCAACCACCCTGACATTTGTTGGAAAAGTAGCACGGCAGGCTGTAGGCAATCGAAGAGACTCCAGGAGTGCCTTGATGACACCTTTCTAAGACAGGAAATAGACAGCCCTACTCAAGAGGAAGCGATATTGGACCTGGTGGTCACCAATGTGAGCTAATCAGGGTTGTCATGACTGGAGGCAGCCTGGACTGTAGCAATCATGCGCTGGTGCAGTTCACTGTCTTAAG
>NW_010170302.1:472-736 GCF_000695765.1 Mesitornis unicolor | reverse complement strand
CCGTTTCCATTTCAGAGACGGCATCTACCAGTAGCCACGAAAATTGAAGGCAAATGTGGACAAGATAGCGAAGCACGGAACATTAGAGACTAAAGCTTAGTTTGGCTACAGAAGCACTTCGCAGGGAAGGAAAAATTTAGCAACAGCTTTAATTCCTAGCCCCTTTCAGGTGTGAGTTCGAGTTGAATGTTTGCCATATTGAAACCAGGCTCTGGGCAGCTCCAGAGAAAGCCTGGTGGCAAACGATGGCTTCCCATGGAAGTC
>NW_010170302.1:0-275 GCF_000695765.1 Mesitornis unicolor | reverse complement strand
GAGACCGAAGCTTTTTTTGGCTACAGAAGCACTTCGCATGGAAGGAAAAATCCAGCAACAGCTTTCAGTCTAAGCTCCTTTGTGCTGTGAGTTAGAGTCGAAGGTTTGCCATATTGAAACCAAGCTCTGGGCAGCTCCAGAGAAAGCCTGGTGGCAAACGATAGCTTTCCACAGAAGTAAAGAAGCCTAGAACCTAATGCTTTGTAGGGGAACAAATTGGCTTAATAGAAAAGTCAAGAGCAACCAACAATCTTCTGCCCTAGCATCTTTGGTGT
>NW_010170301.1:260-503 GCF_000695765.1 Mesitornis unicolor | reverse complement strand
GGTTTGGGGACCCCCTGGGGGGTTTTGGGGACCCCCTGTGGGATTTGAGGGGGTTTTGGGGACCCCCCATGGGATTTGAGGGGGTTTTGGGGACCCTCCGGAGGGACTTGGGGAACCTGGGAGGACCCTGAGTGTCTTAGGAGGGACCCCTATAGGGTTTTGGGGACCCCCATAGGATCTGAGGGGGCTTTGGGGACTTGGGGACCCCCTGAGAGGACCCCGATTGTCTTGGGGGGGTCTCCC
>NW_010170301.1:0-250 GCF_000695765.1 Mesitornis unicolor | reverse complement strand
GGGGGTTTGGGGGCCGCGTGGGGGGATCTGGGGGGGTTTTGGGGACCCCCATGGGATCTGAGGGGGCTCTGGGGACCCCCCGGGGGGACTTGGGGAACCTGGGAGGACCCTGAGTGTCTTAGGAGGGACCCCTATAGGGTTTTGGGGACTCCCCATGGAATCTGAGGGGGTTTTAGGAACTTGGGGACCCCCTGGGAGGACCCCGATTGTTTTGGGGGCATCCCCTGGAGGGACCTGGGCGTTTTTGGGG
>NW_010170300.1:0-1513 GCF_000695765.1 Mesitornis unicolor | reverse complement strand
AGCACAACAAAGCAAAGGACAGGGGGAAGTTGTTTTTTTTTTAATAAAACAGTGCTGGATCATGTATGTGTCTTTTTTTAAGACCTAATGATTTTTGTAATCCTTTGGTCTGATTTAAAAGTAATTATCTATGTTATCACTGTTTTCCATGTTGACCTTGATTTACATGCTGCCAAGCAACAGAACAATTTAGCTTTGTAGGCGCAGACAAGATATGATGCGTGTAATGCAATTTGGTTAGAGGCTATGATGAGGGAACCTCAAAGTTTGGTCAGTATGTTCTTGAGTGAAAGTTGTCTGCTGATGTAAGCCAGCAAGGTAAAACAGTATCATTCTCAGACAGGGGTTCATTTCTACCATAGGATGAAAGGTGGAAATTTACCTAAACTACAAAGGCAGTCAATAGCAGTGCAGTTTCACTGTGGCACACTAACTTTCCATTTACGTCCTCAAAAAAGTCATCTAGAATCTCTCCTGAACTGCTTCAAAGGTTCAAGCTAGTAAAGGATTAAGCAAGCTCAGAATTTGGGGTGGATGTCAACAAAGGCTACCACTCATGAAGATAGCAATGCACTTGGGTGGTATGGCCTACCACTGTATACTAAAATGAATGTTCAGTTTAGATTAGAACTTACCTAACTTACATGCAAAATTAAATAAAAACATTGCCAATTTTAAACCAAGTTTGCTGACAATCCTTGCTGGCTGTCCATAGCAATGAAATGTCTTCCATTCAGGGTAACAATCAATTTAGACAAGTGCTTGACAAACACTCGAATGGAAAATGCATGTGACCATTGTCATTGGAGTGTTTACATAGGGGGCACTATAGACGAAATGAAGCATGAGCTAGATAATACAGACCTAGGTAATACTCTGCTGGGTTTCTCATACCATTTTATATGCTGACTTTTGTTTATGTTGTACTCTGCATATCCTCCTCTTGTTTGCCATGTATATAAAAAGACTGCAAGGAATGAGATGAAGCTGATGCAGCTGTCAGCTGGCTCCAGTTTTCCTCTTCCATCGGTGCAGCACTCCTGGCTGCTGGGGCATGCAGACGGTGAGCATCCAGCATCTCCAGCAAGAGATCGTAGAGTGGAATTACATTTTTACACTTCATATTGTACAGGTGCTCCATTCCTTTGTTGCTGTGGGTTGTAACAAAACAATGGTTACTTTCCAAATATGCTATGGGAAAAAAAAGCTATCAACTGATAATATTAGTTAAGTTCACATAAAATCTACCTCATACAAAATAACTAACTTAACAGCATAGTTGCTGTATGCTCCTGCTACAGTTAGCAGAAGATGGTACTTTCAAGGAACATTTCAGGTGGCCCATGAGCAAGTTGCCTTCTAAAGGTGGCTTTTTCACTCTCCTTTGCTAAAAGGTAGCCTAGAGCACGTGGACTCCTAATTTAGGCACTGTGACTAAGTGAATGGCATGAATCTTGGCTTTCCCATTATAAAACCTAAAATATCAGATTTTTTACTAGAAAATAGCCTCAGC
>NW_010170299.1:2515-4530 GCF_000695765.1 Mesitornis unicolor | reverse complement strand
TATATATCTCTATATCTCTATATCTCTATCTGTATCTATATAATATATATAACAAATGTTTATTTTAAAAATTAAAATATTTACATTTTAATGTAATAGTTAATTTAAATTTAGTATTTACGATTTAATTTAAAATGCTTTATTTTAAATCCATACATACTCTGAAGCACCAGAGGAGCTGACCATTGCAAACAGTCGCCATCCCCACTGGGTTTGTGGTTGTCCACGCACCACCCCCGGGTTTAGACGTGAGCCAGGGACGGGTGTGCAGGGCTGTGGGGGGAGTGGAAAAGCTGGGGTGACATCGCCCCTCCCTGGGTGCCCCAGCACCCATCCTCATCCCGGTTATTTGATGTTGCTGGGAAAAGAAAGATGTGGGGGGATACAGAGTGGTGACCCCATGAGATGCCAGAAGTGCTGAGGTGCAAATGCAGCAGAAAAAAGGAGGGTTTTAATTTGTGTTTTATTTATTTTCAAAGGCTCAGCCCCTCCCAGTGCAGCTCCATGACCAGAAACAGCGCCTTTAGCTGGAGGATTTCTTCCCTTTGAACAAAATATTTTGGAGGCCTCAAAGAAAGCAGCTGGAAAAATCCCTCCTCGGACAGAGGCTCCCTTTAGCCCTTTCCTAATGATTTTCTGAGCTGTTTCAGTGCCCCAAAAGATGTCGTTTTTCTCACTTCTTTTGGAAAAAAAAGCCCAACACAAACACAATTTCCCCCCTTTGCAGCTGAACCCCCAGTGCCGTCCCACGGGGACCTCCAGGTCCCTAAGACCCCCATGGCCAAACCCCTCTGTAAATATGGTCATCAGCCACCAGCATTAAAAATCTCACATTAGTTCCCTAAAATCGTGGTAGAGTCGCTTAAAAATAAGCTCCCGGTTGCTGTTCCCAGTATATTTGGGGAATAAACCAAATATATTGGGAATAAACCAAATATACTCCTGCAGGGGAGGGAGCTGCCACACACAGAGGTGCCCCAGGGATCCCAGGCACCCACCCTATACAGTGTTGTCCCCACTCTGGGTGGGTGTTATGTGGTAACACTCTGGAAATACAGGTCCAGGGGGGCTTTGCTCCTCTCCCCACAGCCCAAAGGTGCTCTGCCCAAAAGCAGGGACCCCCTCCTTGCACCCCAGGGGGTTCTCTGGTGTCTCATAAGGCTTCAGCCACCCCTTACCTGCGGTTTGCAGCTCTCCTCGCCAAAACCTTTGCCAGAGCCACCTGCAGTCACCGGCCACATGAAGGGCATCTGGACACGGACTCCAGCCCAGAGACCTGGGCACAACCAGCAAAGCCAAGGCAGACCCCACCTCCTGCCTCAGTTTCCCCAGTGCCCTTGAGCTGCCCCCTCAAAAAGAAGGGCAGCTTTTCCCCATGCACGAAGTAGAGGCTCTGTCCTATAAACCCCCTCATTGAGCCCCATTCCCAGCCCCACATCCCCACTTAGGTGGGAAATGTGGGGGGTCTGAACCCCCCAGAGCCAGGATCCAGCTCCTTGCTGCCTCTCAGGCGCAGGGACCTGGGGTGGAGCCAGGGGGACCAGGCAGGGCCCCCCTTGGGGCTCTTATCAGCTGCTTCCAGGGGCTCCTGCCTGCACCCTGATAAGTGCTGGGCTCCACAGCCCAAGGTTGGGGTGCCCCAGTGCTGCTTCATCCCCCCAGCTCCATCCCAGCATGGACCAGAGCATCCCAGCCCCATCATTTGCCCCCTTGGCTGCTCCCAGTCACCCCCAGAGCCACAGGACACCCCCATCCCATACTGGTCCATGCAGGATCAGTCCATGGGGCTGAGCAAGGGGAAGCTGCATTGCACACCCCCTTGCTTGGCGGCTCTGCCTTAGCATTTGGGAAAAGGAAAATAGAAAAAGAAAGGAGAAAAAAATCTCAACAGTTTTATTTCTTCCAACAAGATCTGTAGCAAAGTCACAGCGGCATTTCCATGCCCAGTCAGGAGTAAATACACCCCAAAAATATAGAAATAACTTAACTGGAGCTACTGGGTCAGCCGGGACACA
>NW_010170299.1:0-2484 GCF_000695765.1 Mesitornis unicolor | reverse complement strand
TGGGTGAGCAGCGGGCGATGCTGCTGGACCCGGACCCTTGCTCCAGCAGCACTGGGAGTGGGGGCTCTCCCAAACTGGGACCTCCTGGGCGACCCGCGCCACTGGGAAATGCCCTGGCACATTTGGGGAATGCCACAACCACCCCACATACTCCCCCCCATCACCCCACAGCACACAGACCCACCCCTCAGCCATGAAAACTGAGATGTGGCTGAAAAACGATGCAGAAAAAGGCATCAAACCCACCCTACCCTCACCCTGGCCTGGCACCCAGGGCCAGAGGCACCTCACATCGGGATATCCAGATCCTTCCCACCCCTTCTGCGGTGCCTTATGGGGTCCCAGCCTGAGGGGTGGGCAGGGGGTGTCAGGGCAGCGTCCCCACATCTTCCAGCACAACAAGACCCCTAAAGTCGGGGTGAAGCCCACGCTGCCCTCTGGGATCTCCAGCACAAGGACAGTCCTCTGCGGTGACAGCCTTGGTGCCCGGATGTGGCACTGAGGTGACACCAGCACCCCAGGCACCCCCAGTTTGGCTTTGTTTGGGCTCAACCCCCAAAAAAAGGCACAGAGCAGCCGAGCACCCCCAGCTCGGCCAAGCCCAGCACTTTGGGGTCTTCCTGGCACTTGGGGGTCCCCTCTCCTGAGATGAAGCCCCTCATTTCCTTCTACAGCTCCAAGCCCCTTAATGGGGGGGAGACAATATTTCAGCAAAGTTTTTCAGGTACCAGCTCCCCCCTGGTCTTTCCCCCAAACCTGAGGCAGGAGGAGGAGGAGGAGGGAGCGGAGGAAGGTCAGGTCATGTAGCGGGTGACGGCTCTCAGGGCGTAGAGCAGAGCCGCCTGCATCCGAGCCTCCAGCAGGAGCAGGTTGATGTGCACCTGGGGGAGAGCAGGGTCAGGGCATGGGGGTCTCAGGACCCCCCAACCCTGCCAGGAGGGGAAGAAAGGGGCAGCACCTTCTCTGAGTGCTTGAAGTGTCTCCAGAACTGCGTGTACGTCCGCTTGGTCGTCTTCTCTGGGTAGCAAGCCACCGTCTTGATGTAGATCTTCAAGCTGCGCTCCAGGAGCTGGTTCACCTCCCCGTAGTCGTAGTCGTCGTAGCTGGAGGAGAGAGGGGGGCACATTACCCCAGGCACAACCCATTTATATACCCCAAGGTCTTTCCGGACCTAAACTGAGCTCCCCAGCAGCATCACTTTGCCTGAGTCTCACCAAGACATTGAATCACAGCATCATTTGGTTGGAAAAGACCTTTAAGGTGGAGTCCAACCATGACCCGTCCGCCACTGAACCACGTCCCTCATCCCTGGCTTTCAAACCCCTCCAGGGATGGGGACTCCACCACTGCCCTGGACTCAGACCCCAGCTCTATCCAAGACAGGAACCAGCTCCAGCTGCGGCTCGGGGACCCACCGGATGCCGAAGACGCAGTGGACGTAGTTCCAGATGGCCCGACGCAGCATGGAGGTGTCCACGCCGCAGTGCATGGCGATGGTGTTGTAGGTCAGGTTGTAGACGACCTGGAACTTCTCGTCCAGGAGCTGCCCCACGTCGGGGTACAGGCGGTTGATCAGCGAGTAGCCGTGGTCCTCCCAGGTGTAATCCTGACGGAGAAAGGATGCTGGGGTAAGGGATCAGTGGGGAAACGCAGGATCCCTCCAGACCCAGGGACATCAGCTGGGGTCTCCCCACCAATGTAGACTCCCCTAAATTATTGGCTGCGCTGCTCAGACAGCTCCAGCTCAGTCCCAGCCCTTCACCCTCTGTCCACGACCCTGGGATCAGCCCCTCTGTCCCCCCACCGACAAACAGGACCTGTCACCCAGCACCCAGCCACTCCTTCCCCTCTGTCCGGCACGGGACCATGAGCACCCACCTGCGCCCGGAAAGTGGGGGGCGCCTGCTCGCCCCTCCTTGTGAAGTCCTTGTAGCCGAACTCCGGGTCCTCCACGAAGCAGAGGACGTTGGACTGCAGGGAGTGATCCGCGATATCTACAAGGCAGCACCGCAGCAGCCGTGAGCGATGCAGTGACCCCAGGCCTGGTCCTGCTCCTCCCCGCTGGTTCCTTCCCCTGTTACCTCCCTGGCCCACAGGGTCCCCAGCCCCAGCCCCTCCTCACCCGAAGGAGCCACCAGCAAACTCTCCGTCTTCTCCAGCTCGAAGCGCGAGGCCATCTCCTCCTGCGTGACGCCCTCCTCCTCCAGCTGGCTCTCCTGCAGCAGCTTCATCCTCTCCATCAGCACCTCCACCTCCTGCATCGCGTCCTTGCCCTGCTGGAGCAGAGGGCAGGGGTGCATCGAGGAGGGGTTGCAAGCCCAGGGCAGCACAGAGCTGCTCTCGGTAGGAAGGGACCTGGGCAGGCTGGATCAATGGGCTGAGGTCAACCGCATGAGGTTCAACAAGGCCAAATCTTGCACTTGGGCCACAAGAACCCCATGCAACGCTACAGGATTGGGGAGGAGTGGCTGGAGAGCTGCTGGG
>NW_010170298.1:7287-9939 GCF_000695765.1 Mesitornis unicolor | reverse complement strand
GTTGGCGATCACGCTGGACGATCGCTCTGTGCCTCTGCCCCCTCGGGCCCCTGCCTGTCCGGAGAGAACAACGGAGCATGGGGCGAGCACGGGAGGGAAACGGGCGAAGGCGGGGGACCGTGTCCCCGGGCAGCCGTCGGTCGCCCAGCGGCTCAGTGTTGCTGTCTCTGGTTTCTGGCGCTTGGCTTCAGGTTCCCGAAACCAGCAGCGAATACACAGCAAAGAACCGGATATTTGTTTTTAATTTAGTCTGGAGAGGTGATGGGTTAGGATCAAGTAATGATGCCTGCAAACATAACTTTCGGGGTTCTTTGCATAATTTTTACTAGCAAATTATGTTCAGAGCTATAAATCCTTTCCTAAAGACCACTAACAGACAAGTATTTTTTCTGTAATGGATCACTGTGCTGAGTTGTACAAGTTCTTTAACTTGATCTAGGTACAAATCAGTACGTAGAATGCTGCAGAGCATTCTGACAGTTTGTCTGAATTATTTGTGTGCCTAGATTCTAAGCTCTTTGGGCAGGACCGATTCTCCCAGCAAAAGAGACATTAAACAAAATAAAAAAAACCCTAAGAAAATCCACTTCTATCTCTACAGAAAAAAAATGCTGAGAAGTCTGAAGGGACTTGCCTGCCATCCTCTAAAGGTAAGTCCTGTAACATGTAAGTCCTGGAGAGGGAGAGAACGTGGAAGCAAGCCTGGATAGTTGGCTTCAATAAGGTATTTGTTAGGCGACG
This sequence comes from Mesitornis unicolor, assembly GCF_000695765.1. Lineage (NCBI taxonomy): Eukaryota > Metazoa > Chordata > Aves > Mesitornithiformes > Mesitornithidae > Mesitornis > Mesitornis unicolor. The sequence goes on along the minus strand of NW_010170298.1, from coordinate 9,198 downwards.
GAAGTATAGCACTCTAAATAGTCCAGAATGCCGAAATTCTGCATCTTCCCTGCAAGTGTTTCTCAGAAAACAGAATCCACTTGCTCTGCACTGCCATAAAGTACAAAGGAAGAAGCCCCTTATGCAGAACAACCACCAGCCTTTCACAAAGCCAGTGTTGCTGGTGGGAAGATAATTTTGCTCCAGGTGAGTGTAGTAATATTGGCTCTGCCACAACAACACAGCAGCACTGTGTTAGCAGTAAGGTCTCCTTACATTATAAACAGCATAATGAATTAATGTGGCATATCTGGAATGAATTCCTCATGGTAAAGAACTCTGGTTTTGTTTGCTGTTGTCTGTTCAATGTATTTTCACTAGTCTGTAGTGATGTGCAGCCATGAAAGAGGACGGCTGTATAACTACTTGTTTGCAGAGATGAGGTTCTGGTTGTACAGCACTGTGCTCGTGATGGCAGCCTTGATGAAATAAACAGCCTTTGCTAGAGACCGAGGTACGCAGAATTATGTAGGAAGAGCTCCACCTCATGGCACACGACTTTGCGATTAATCTCTGTACCACGTGACCGTTTGCTGCCATTTCAGGGATCCGAGTTAGATTACTCTGTCCTTTGGCAGATGGAAACTTACTGTGAAATCCACCCCACACTACAAGCACGAGCTGTTAGCAGATGATGTGGAAACGTGAGAACCGTACGTACATGGTAGGATTTACTACGCGGAGCTCTGCAGGGAGCCAGAAAGGTGTACGTATGCGTTCCTGGCGTTCTGTGTGAAGCCAAGGGGATCAGCGGTAACCCGCTGTCTTCTGTCCAGGAGGAGGGACCAAGTGGCACGCTGCTACAATAAAGTCAGAATATATAATGCGTTAGCAGTGGTATTCTAGGTGGCTCAAAGGTATTCTTGTAGCCTGTTAAAAATGCAGATGCGCTTGCGCATGGATTTTGTAAAGAGAAGCACAGCAATTAATAAAACAAGTCTGTATCTCTCAAATTCAAGATAAGTGAAAACAGAAATTCTTTGTGCTTGCCTGCAAGAACAGAGGACTGGACTTGAAGGCAGTAAGCTTGCCTTTTCTTTTAAGCGAGCAACACTCACAGCCGCGAGACCTCCACTTGAGATTTGAGGAGGGAATGCAGAATGGTCAAAGAAAATGTGACTGACTGTGATTCCAGGCTAAAAATGACCTAGGGCTGATGTTTTCTAGGTGAATAGGTGACAAGAGTTACTTGCTCTAGTTACTCATGTATTAAATTAGCATCTCGGTACCTTGCTCTAGGCTGTGAATTAAGTCACTTCTGTGGACTTGAAACTAAACATAGCCAAATAAGACATCCTAATTGATTGGATTTGATGAGGAAATGAACACTGTGGGAACAGGAGAAGGTGGTGGTAAAGCGCAATGACCAAAGGGAATGTTATCTTCCATATTTACCTTGCAGCAGTTCATTCTATAGGTATTTGGTGTTACATACACAGGTTGAATTCCTTCTCTAAAAGAAGAGTGCTGAAATGCTGATTCAGGAGCCCACTGCATGTTTGATGTGGGACGTGGGGTAATCTGACATTACGCTTTCTTCTGAGCCGTGGTGGCTTTCAGATGACCCCCTGGTGACAGCAGAATTGCATCATGCCATGGAGAACCGAAACAGCTGTTCCTGTCTCTGAGCTTTAGTTTATGGCTCCTCTCATGTCCGCAGACAGAGAAAACAGGAATCTACTCGCTGTGTTTGCAGTGGAGCCTGCAACTGCTCCAGTCAGTGACACGAGGGGCAGCTTTCAGTTTTGCTTGCTTTGGTCACAGCCGCTGTTTGAAGTGTACACTTTTTAAATTAATTGACAACTGCTCATATTTTCTTTCCCCATACCATAGTAAAATTCTTGTCCTTCTACTACTCACTATATTGCCTAT
>NW_010170298.1:4017-7256 GCF_000695765.1 Mesitornis unicolor | reverse complement strand
TTGGCAGCCTGGGTCCGCCAGCCTGTCTGTGGAAAAAAGAATTAATCAGCTTAGCTGGCTGTTTCAGTTTCTCAGCCACGTCTGTATGATAATGAAAGAGTTTGCATGCAGGGACACAGTTAGGAAAATCAGCGCGGGGAATGTAATTATAAATATCAAATAGTGGGCAGCCCTGCACTAATCCTTCAATAATTGAGGTGATTACGGATTACTAGACAGCTTGAATTTTCAGGGTACTAGCTGCTCTTCACCAGTGCAGGCAGAAACATTGCGGGAACTTCCCAGCAATGAGACCTTAAGGGCCGTACTTGTGCTCTTCAGCAGTCTTGAAGGGGATAACTCTTCCAGGTACAGGGCTTGGCTCTCTTCTAGATGACTTAAGTGAATGGAAATAGTTTAGAAGCAGGCATCTAAACGTGAAATGTGGTTCTACAGCATGTGGTCTTTCATGATGAATTTACGTTCTGATGATTGTTATTCTAATTGCAGAGAATTCTATTCTGTGTTGCATGCGACCTTGACGCGATCATAATGTGCACGTGATGAGTGTACAAAACAAACTACTACCTGAATTTTTTACCTGTAATCATTGACTGCTGAGAAGTTTGTTGTCTGTCTGCCTTTTTCTTTACTTTTGGACTGTGGGTATGCCCTCCACACGACAGTCAAGGATTGCCTAAGTTCCGTTGTCAGCCAGGATGTCCAAACGCCAGCAGAAAGACCAAGAGCAGTTTTCTACACCAGCGAGAGTGACCCGGTGAGTTACTGCCAACGCTATTGTCAGACAGCAAGTGCCTAAATGCCATCAGTCTGAGGTTGTGCTGGAGCCAGTTCTTACTGGGGTTGTGTTGTTGCAGTAAACGTGGGGGCAGGGGGTGCGCAGGTCCAATAGCAGGCATCTAGACCGTGGTCCCGCCCAGAGGAAAACGCCATGGCTGTGCAGTGCCCCTGCCTGCGTTTAAACAAGACAGGGCTGGTCCCCTGCCGGAGAGCTCCTGGGATCAAGTATTGATTCCTTCTCTGTAGCTGCACAGATGAGAGACGCTCTGTATTGTGGAAGCTCAGTTGTGTCTTAGCTTGTCATCAGACACCATTAATTTCAACTCCAGGCTTATTCTTCCCTGACTAGCCTTCCCAGGTTGGCTATGAAGGGGTATAAAAAACACACCCCAGATGACCTCAGCACAGCGCAGCTCTCAGCATCATAATTCCAGCCTCACACTCTCCGTCTCAAGCACAAAATGAAGTGGAATAAATGAATAGAAAAAGCCTTTGAGGTGCTTTTCTGCTGCCTCTGTAATTGGAGTCTTTCAATACCGATTCCTCTGGGGTCTCTATGGAAACAGCAGCATGCAGATGATCTTATTCATGTGATGCGAGTGTCTCTATAGATTGCACAGAAGAGTCCAGATGGCAGGGATTGTCCGCACTGTCCTGTGCCTACCATTTACGTTGCCAGGCAACCGCCTTTGGCATTCTGACTTCACGTGCCTGATGTTTGGTGACAACCGCCATTGCTTATTAATTTATCAGATCGGCGTTCCTCAGACTTGCTGTGTTGCAGCGGAGAGGCTCCGCTGGGTCGCTTCATCAGCAAACCCGATAGCTCTGACTGCACCCGTGCTCGTGCACCATAAAGTCCTATTAAAAATGGATTAAGAAGAGCAGATGAAACCTAAATTTTTAATTAGACTTAGCTTTTATATACCTTTCCGTTAGCAAAACTCCAAGTGGCTAAACATGAGGGTTAAGGATACTGACCCACTTTACAGATGTAGGAGCTAAAGAATGAAGGAATTTGCCCAAGGTTATGCACCAAGTCAGTGATAAAACTGAGAAGGAAAATGGTCTCTGGAGTACTGCTCTTCTGTTCGAGTCCAGAGATAACACTGCTGTGCAAAAACACAGCCCGGAGTGTGAGACTGAAGTGTCTCTTAAGGGTTCTCTTTAGTCTATCTCCACGTAACATCTTGCAGCAGAGGAGCTATTGCCTGGCAAAAGCAGGCAGTCGTCAAACCCGCAGGTACAGCTGCTCGTGTGGTTTCACGTGAGGAGTACAGCAGGCAGCCAGGTCAGGGTAGCAGTACTCGTCACAACCTTATTTTCCCCATCCATTCATTCTGGTCAAACCATTTGTCAGCCAGGCTGCACAGGTGAGTGACCAAGCTCACACCAGTATTGGCCCTCAGTAAATTAAGCCAAAGTGGAAGCAAGAGATTGGCATGCACAGGAATATAAAGGAGGATTTTTTTTAGCTTGGGTTTAAAGTGCAGAAAGTGCAGAGCAGGACATGACACAAGCCTCAGAGCTTGGCACAAAGCTGCTAAAAAAGCCAGACAAGGCTTGGCACTTTGCTAAAAAGCACACAGGAAGTACTGCAGAATAGTCTTTATGCTGTCCTAATTACACAAGACACGAAAACTGATGGCTAAACCATAAGAGTAAGTACATAGGTGGTTTGCAAGTATTGCTTGGTGGGAAATTATTACCGTTAAGATGTTCTGGTGACCAGAAGCACAAGTGGACTAAGAGAAGATTAGATAAACTCACGAAGCGTAGGGCCACCAGTGCCCACAAAACACAACGGTTCATATACAAGCTCAAAGAATCCTTTTATGGCCAGGCAGGATGGCTTTTCCATAGATTCCTCCTAAGCATCTGCCAGCAGTGTCCCGATACTGCAGTTCCAGCTTAAACACGCTGGTTCTTCCGACCCTCGGTACCTGGATGCTCACTTGGATTGAGCGTTCTCTCCCTGTCCGTGCTCGCAGCCCTTCTGTACCCAGAACAAACGTACCAGACCTTCCCGAGCGTCACCATTTGTGTTTTACCTTCCCAGGCCAACCACGCAGAGCAGCACGAGGGCCGCCTGTACAGCATTCCGCTCGAGGAGCTGAAAGCCGTGTTTCCGCACGGGCTGCCCCATCGCTTCCAGCTGCAGGTACTTTATTGTAGAGCAGATCTGTAGGGAGTGGACACGTATGTGGGAAGAACCAGATCCACTCTAACTACGATGCTTCCCTGTTGGAATAAGAGAGACTGGCGTGCTGCAAGAATGCAATTAGTCCTGGTGCTTACTGTTAATTTATTCATCTAAAAGGTACCAGTCAACCTAAACAGCATAGCGGCAGAAGGGTGTGAGGATTCCACCAACACGCTATCCAGTATTTCTCCTTCTCTAACTTTTGAGTACATAGTAAATTACAGAAATAATTTCCACAGTTACATTTCTGTACGAA
>NW_010170298.1:0-3986 GCF_000695765.1 Mesitornis unicolor | reverse complement strand
GAAAAAATTTAACATCACAAGAAAAAAAAATCTTGGTTTCTGTTGTGAGACAGACCATACTGTGACTGGATCAGGCATCGTAAGCAGCTAACGTAGACTCGTGTTTAAGAGCAGATTTCTTGCCTGCGAGTTGTTTTGGTAATTCTGGGTGTTTGACTCTTGATTCACTGACGGACCAGCCGGCCTCACCACGGGACATTCAGACCCTGTAACGTGCTGGTCAGAGCTGGGGTCACGTCACCAGCGGCCGTGGTGTGCCAGCACCCGGCTTCGTGTTCACCTTCTGTTCCTTTTCACAGATTAAGACCTTCAATGAAGCCCGCCTGATGGTGCGAAGACCAGCTCTGGAACTTTTGGCTTACCTGAAAAACACCAACTTTGCCCACCCGGCTGTCAGATACGTGATCTGTATCTTTTATGGTGATGTTTTGATCCTGTGCTGACCACTGTGGTTTAGCCATCAGGAGGTGGTTCTACCACACGGCTGTTGTCAGCAAAGCTAGTCCGAGAAGTTCATGAACCTCTTACACTTTTATTTTAAGCCAGATTTGTCTTATGGCACAGACCCACAAATAGGGCTATCAGCACAATTAAGGGAATGAGACATCCCTGCTTTTATGACCTTCGAACTTCCTTTATGCCCTTTGCAAAAGGATTACAGTCAAGTATAAATTGAAGTGGTTTTCTGGAAACTTTCCTTGACAGTCCATGTTGGAGATGGCGAGAAAGGAACCGGGAAAACCATGACTCTGTGCCATGTGGTTCACTACTGCGCAAGGCAGGGCTGGCTGGTGCTGCACGTCCCCGACGGTAAGAACACGCTGCCGTCCGCGTTACACCAAACACGCCTGCTGATTGGGAAGATGCTCCTTCAAGTGGAAGGGGCAGGGTAGGCCACAGCAAATTATCTTTGTGTTTTTCTCCATAGCAGAGAAGGCTTATAAAGCACAAACCCCCAAAATAAAGTAGAACATGCTTAATTATTTTCACATGCTCTCACGTACTCACAGTCAGTCTTTTTCCCCCACTGCTAATGAGTATGACCAGGGCCGCACTGCGTGTGGGCCTGTGTGACCTCCTCTGTTCTCAAGGGAGAGTCTTGTCCATTAAGGACAGCAGACTTTTCTTACCAGCATAGTTGATAAGAGACACAAACACACTCAACCTGTACAATTATTCTAACCTTAAAAAAAAAAACAACAAACAAAAAGCAACAACAACAAAACATGTTTTCTTTTGCTTACAGCTCATCTCTGGGTGAAAAACTGCAGGGAGCTTATGCAGTCTTCCTATAAGAAGGAACGGCTGGATCAGCCTTTGCAAGCATCTTTCTGGCTCAAGAACTTCAAAACCTCAAATGAGCGCTTCCTACAAGAGGTTTGTAGAGCCTGTCGAGCTGTTGGGGTTAGGGCTGGGAACGACCCACAGGATCCTCTCGGGGACCGCGTGTGCAGGTGCTTCCTGTGTGCAGGTGCACCTTGACGCAAGTTCTAGACGCGCTCATTGTAGAGAAATGCTTCACGTATTAACGCATGCACTCCCATTGCATACAAACCCACAAACCCTACCCTTCACTGGAATTCAATTTTTGTAGAAAAAAACAACTACTTTAAACCCCCGCTGTGGGGATGGCTGGCTGTGGTGAATACTCCCAGATTCTGTACTAGTCTCCAACGCTGGTACAGAGCCAGGAGTCTTGCCAAGCTGCCTTTGCACTACTTAGTTCCCTGTTTAACTCTAGTTCTCTTACTGCAGATAAAAACACAAAAAAAATACGTGTGGGGCAAACGAGAAAGCACGGAGGAGGGCAGACCGCTGGGTGAAGTGGTGGAGCAGGTAAGGAACAAGAAGCTTCTGGCTTTGTCTCACCTTTTATTAGAAGCTCCCATTGTTGCTCATGTAGAACAAATTGCTTCTGAAGATCTTGCAAATAGCAGTTCTAGGAAATGGAAGGTATTTGCGGCACATTGTGGCAAGGTGGCCACAAAAAAGCATTGTGGAAGATACGACGGATGTGTAAAGGAAGCTGTACAGAGATGTGGGTAGAAGCAAAAGTTTGACTTTGAAAGTTTCTGCTTCTCTGACACTTGGCGCCCTAGACCAGACTGACTGCTGGTTTATGTTCCTTCCCCCTTAGAAAGGGGAGCCAGTGCCCAAGGTTGCCAGCGTTATGCATTAACAAGAAACCCAACCTGAGTTACGTGCCTTTTCCTCCTCCAAGGGCTTAGCTCGCGTGAGAAACGCCAGCGATGCTGTAGGGGTTGTGCTGAAAGAGATAAAGCAGCAATGTCATCCTGGGTCATTCCGACTTCTTGTGGCAGTGGACGGCGTCAACGCGCTGTGGGGACGGACTACGTTGAAGAAGGAAGACAAAAGCCCCGTAAGAAGTGATCTGCTCTCATATTTCTGCACTCCTACTGCAAGGGAGAGCAGGGGAGGGCTTTCGTTCATTTTAAAGTTCTGTAGTAATCCCTGACATACGTCTGGCTTTGCCAGCTTGGAGGGACCTGCAGAATTCATACTGTGTTTGGAGCTTTTTCACTGAAGAAAGCTCTCTCAGTAAGAAAAAAGCACACATATATGTGTCTTGTTACAGTAGGAAAGGTCTGGGCACTTCCCTCTGTTTCATTACTAAGGCTGAAAGCTACAGTGCTAAGTCCAAGCAAAGAAAAAAAATGTGCCTATATGGTGCATAAATAATAATGTGCCTGAATCCTTCCAGACAAGTTTAAAGTCGGGGCAAGGAATTTATATCTCAGATAGAAACTGCTGGCAAAAAAAGTGATGCAGACAATCTCCACCAGGTCTCTCCAGAGGAGCTGACGCTTGTGTACAATCTAAGGAAGATGATGATGAACGACTGGGTGAGTTTGCTCTGCACCTTTGGCTGCGTCATTCTCAGCAATTAAAGCTACGTGCTGATAGGCGTAAAGCTGTGAATCCACCATCGCGCTGCGCCTTCAGTGACGGAGAGCGTGCGCGCAGAGCGAGCGTTGAGGATCAGTACTCAGTGTCAGACATCACCCAGAGAGAACAGGAACAGGTCAAATACGTAACAGTGCTTTTCTTGATTACCCCTTGATAAACTCCCGTTTATGACCTGTGCTTCCTGAGCTAGAGGTATTTAATAACCCTTAATGACACTTCATGGTTTTTTTTGAATTGACCACTTTTAGCCCCTAAAAACCTGTTAAACATTTTGCTACAGGTGGTCAACTCCTTTTGCTGCTTCTCCAGTCCCCTGGGTGCTAATATCTAACACAACCAGTAGTCTTCAAATTTCAAAGTATACAGAAAAGTCCTTTTTAAATAATGACACATTTAAATGCCAGCACTGGAAATGCCAGCTGTATGTTCCTGTGCTGCGGGTGCTTTCAGGTTAAAGTAGTTAGGAACATCTGAGTAAGCCTATTATTCCAATTTTGGAATTGCTGTAACCATGAGATCAGAAAATGCCTCACTTGTTTAGAATCAGTCTGTAACTGTTGAACTAGCGCTACCTTTGCAGCCAAGAGGTTTCTAATCCTTTCCTCCAGGCCGGAGGTGCCGTTGTGACCACTCTCAGCCAGACCGGCTCCCTCTTCAAGCCCAGCTCTGCCTACTTGCCCCAGGAGCTGCTGGGGAAGGTGAGTCCCGGCCCCCCATTCACACCGGGGAACGAATCGCAGCCGTGGCCGGCGCCTCGCCGTGGCCTCTGGACTCCGCACACCCTCACCCTCCTCAGAGCGAACCCCGAGCTCGGCGCGGCCGCGGCGGGGACGGCGCTGCTGCCCGCCCGGGGCTGACTCCGCCTGTGCCCGCAGGAGGGCTTCGACGCCCTGGACCCCTTCGTCCCCGTCCCGGCCCCCAACTACAGCGCGCGGGAGTTCGAGAGCTGCTACCGGTACTACCTGGAGAGCAAGTGGCTGCAGCACGAGAAAGGTCAGCGCCCTGCGGGACTGGGGCTGGGGGTGCTGGCCGGGACCTCAGGGCGGGGTGCCCGAGGA
>NW_010170297.1:3220-4291 GCF_000695765.1 Mesitornis unicolor | reverse complement strand
TGCAGCAGACGACGGTGGCTTTGAGAGCGGCACCTACAACAACTCGGCCATCCGGACACCCAACCTGGATGCCCTGGCCCGGCGCAGCCTGGTCTTCCAAAACGCCTTCACCTCCGTCAGCAGCTGCTCGCCCAGCCGGGCCAGCATCCTGACCGGCTTACCCCAGGTAGGGGCACCCGCGCGCCCCGGGCTCACTTTGGGTACCCAGGCTGGCGGGGATCCTCTGACCGTGTTGTCTCTGCCCGCCCGCAGCACCAGAATGGGATGTACGGGCTGCACCAGGACGTGCACCACTTCAACTCCTTCGACAGCGTGCGCAGCCTGCCCCGGCTGCTCAGCCAAGCAGGCGTCCGAACAGGTAGGGAGTCCCCCCTCCATGCACCAAACCCCATTGGGAGAGAGCCTGCTGGCTGACCCACCTGTGGGATGGAGGCCAGAAACGGCTGGAGGACCCAGCAGCATCTTCCACACTCAGCAGCGTTTGCTGGAGCAGTTGATCTGCATCAACCCCTGGGGAGGGGACAGCCAGCGTGTCCCCCCCTGCTCCCCGCTGCTCCTGGCACACCAGGGTCTGCCTTCCTGCAGGGATCGTTGGGAAGAAGCACGTAGGGCCCGAGGCCGTCTACCCCTTCGACTTCGCCTACACAGAGGAGAACAGCTCGGTGCTGCAGGTTGGGAGGAACATCACTCGCATCAAGGCGCTCGTGCGGCGGTTCCTGCAGAGCCAGGACGAGAGGTGAGGAGGACCCCACGTCCCTGCGAGGAGGGGGGCTCTGACCCAGGAGCGTGAGCTGCTGGGGGCTGAAAACGCATCTCCATGTCCCAGTTGGGCACAAACAGGAGGGGACACCTCTCTGGGTCACCCCATAGCCAGAAGCCTGGGTTAGGTGGGAGTCTTCCCGTTGACCCCAGCCCAGCCCTGCACAGCCCAGGGAAGGTCTTGGGGGGCAGGGGCAGCCCCTCCATCCCCACCCTCTCCATCTCTAGGCCTTTCTTCCTCTACGTTGCCTTCCACGACCCCCACCGCTGCGGGCACTCCCAGCCCCAATACGGAGCCTTTTGTGAGAAATT
>NW_010170297.1:2676-3153 GCF_000695765.1 Mesitornis unicolor | reverse complement strand
CTGAGGAAGTGCAGGTGGGAGCTGCATGGGGTTGTATGGGGGCTGCATGGGGTTGTATGGGGGCTTCAGGGGGTGATATGGGGCTGATTGGGGCCATATGGGGCTGTGTGGGGCCGTATGGGGCTGCATGAGGCCGTATGGGAGCCAGGGTGGCCGTGGGCTGTCCCCCACCTTGGTCACTGCCATCAGTGTTACAGGTGAAGGCCATCCTGGTGTCCCTGTGCCCTCCTTCCCCATGGCTGCCACGTGCCCTTTCCCTGTCCCCATTTAGGTCCCCCACTTTGTTCCGGACACGCCGGCCGCCCGGGCAGACCTGGCAGCCCAGTACACAACCATCGGGCGCATGGACCAAGGTGGGAGCCGGGGGGGAGGCCAGACTGGTGCCGGGGAGCACTGCGGTCCCTCCTGCACCCCCTTCCAGCTCTGCCCCTCCATCCGCAGGGATCGGGCTGGTCCTGGAGGAGCTGCGGCGCGCGG
>NW_010170297.1:2206-2641 GCF_000695765.1 Mesitornis unicolor | reverse complement strand
CCTCCGACAACGGCATCCCCTTCCCCGGCGGCAGGACCAACCTGTACCGCTCCGGCACGGCCGAGCCCCTGCTGCTCTCCTCCCCGGAGCACACCCAGCGCTGGGCCGGCCGGGCCGTCGCCGCCCTCCTGGGTAAGAGCCCGCGCCCCCCGGGAGGGGGCAGAGGGGTGCAGAGCTGTGCCAGGGGGGTGTGAGCAGGTCCCCACTGTCCCCATGCCAAAACACAGCGTCCTGTCCTGGAGGCTGGCCCCAGGAAGGGAGAGGAGGGACACCAGGGCAGCAGGGTCCCCTGCAGGGACATCACCCTGCAGTTCATCCCAGCACCACCCGCAGCCCACGCAGCAGCAGACCCTGGGGACATTTCTGTCCCTCTCCGGGGCTGAGCTTCCTCCCATGAGCGCCTCTCACCCTTCTCTTCCTCTCCAGATCTGACGA
>NW_010170297.1:1853-2136 GCF_000695765.1 Mesitornis unicolor | reverse complement strand
CCGGGGTACATTTCGGTCCCTCTGCGGGGCTGAGCTTCCTCCCATGAGCGCCTCTCACCCTTCTCTTCCTCTCCAGATCTGACGCCGACCCTTTTGGACTGGTTCTCCATCCCCTACCCCTCGTACAGCATCTTTGGCAAGAAGCGGGTGCAGCTCAGCGGGAAGTCGCTGCTGCCAGCGCTGGAGTCGGAGCCAACCTGGGCCACCGCCTTCAGCAGCCAGAGCCACCACGAGGTGACCATGTACTACCCCATGCGAGCCGTCCAGCACCGACAGTTCCGCC
>NW_010170297.1:0-1713 GCF_000695765.1 Mesitornis unicolor | reverse complement strand
GGGCCCTCTCCGCTGCGAGCCGCGCCCCCGCTGAGAGCCAGAACCTGGCCCCCGACCCCCGCTACGCCCACGTCCTCCGGCTGCTCCGCACGCAGCTCCTCAAGTGGCAGTGGGACACGGGGGACCCGTGGGTCTGCGCCCCCGACGCCGTCCTGGAGGAGAAACTGAGCCCCCAGTGCCAGCCGCTGCACAATGAGCTGTGAGCGTCACCTGGACCTGGTGTCCCCCATTGCCGTTGGGCACGGGGGGTCGCAGCGGTCCCAAATCCCTGGGTGACACAAGGCTCTGCTCTTTAGGTCACACCAACCACCACCCTGGGGTGCCCAGGGGTCCTCGTGCCTTTATTCTCGGCCATGGGGCCGAGCTGCTCCTCAATAAAGGCTCTGGAGGAGAGGTCTCCATCTTCACCTGGAGCTGAGCACAGCCTTGAGGGGTGCAGACCCAGGGGTGATGGTGACCAGAGCCCCACATTGGGGACCAGGACCCCCCCCCAAGGGCAGCAGCCCCCAGGCTCAGAGCCAGGATGGGCTCCATGGCACAGGAGGAGCCAGGGGTCCCTCAATGCTCTGGGAAAAGGGGTGAAGGCTGCGAGGGGTGCAGGGGGTCCTGCTGGGACCAGGGGGAGGCTGAGGCACGGCCCAGGAGCACATTTTGGGACAGGCAGCGGCGCAGAGGGGCACGGACACAGCCCGGGGCTGCTCCCAGCAAACAGCGACTTTATTCACAGCACAGATCCCCCTCCCCAAAACCACAGCTGGGGACACCCCCAGGCCACCAGCTCCTCACGTTAACAGGTCTGCAGTCTCACAAGGCACTTTTTTCCCCCATTTTGGAGGAGATGAGGGTTTCCCCGTCCCCAGGGGATGTGCAAACCCTCCCATGCACCCATAACTCCACCAAACTCACGTTGGCCATAGCCCGGGAGCTGCATCGCGTGGGAAGAGCAGCAGCAGCTCCGGTTTTCCCAAGGATGGGATGGATTTGGAGGCAGGAGGAGCAGCATCACCCCCTTCACCGAGCAGCACAGGCCCAGCACGGGCTCAGGACCAAGTGATCACAAACTGCTCGCAAACCCTCCCATGCACCCATAACTCCACCAAACTCACGTTGGCCATAGCCCGGGAGCTGCATCGCGTGGGAAGAGCAGCAGCAGCTCCGGTTTTCCCAAGGATGGGATGGATTTGGAGGCAGGAGGAGCAGCATCACCCCCTTCACCGAGCAGCACAGGCCCAGCACGGGCTCAGGACCAAGTGATCACAAACTGCTCCCACATCGGCAGCGCCACGGGGACCCTCAGCACCTGGGGAGAGCACGAAGGGGCAGCACAGTGAGAAGCGGCTGGGATGAAACCAAGGGGGGGTCCTGCATGGCCCTGGCCCTGCAGCTCCCCCAGGAAGGATGCCCCAGCCCCATCACCTTGCGTCCTTTCCACCCTCCATTGCCCCATCCTCGCCCCCTTGCATGGCCTAATCCAGCCCCAGGGCCCTCAGTGCCACCAAAGCGGGCACCGTGCCCCGGCTGGGGTCAAACCCGGCCACCCCTTGGCCAAACCCCCCCAGTGGGGGACGCGGCACTCGCCTGGGTGTCGCTGCGGTAGGAGAAGTCGCTGACGAGGGCCCCGTTGGCCAGGACCTGCCGGGGGGGGCTGGTGACACCCAGCACCGTCACGGCCTCCAGCAGGACCCCGTCGAGATGGGGGCTCGCTCGCAGGAG
>NW_010170296.1:0-204 GCF_000695765.1 Mesitornis unicolor | reverse complement strand
CCTGCCGCTGAGGGAGAAGAAGCGGGAGAGGAAGACGTCGTCCAAGTCGTCCGTGCGCAAGCGCAGGGTGGTGATCGTCGACCCGGAGACGGGCAAGGAGATGTCGGTGTACGAGGCCTACCGCAAGGGCCTCATCGACCACCAGACCTACCTGGAGCTGTCGGAGCAGGAGTGCGAGTGGGAGGAGATCACCACCTCCTCCTC
>NW_010170295.1:4716-6058 GCF_000695765.1 Mesitornis unicolor | reverse complement strand
CAGGGTGTGTTTGGCCGCCCCTGCCACCAGGACGTAGTTGCGCCGAGATGAGGATGTCACGGCTGCGAGATAAAACCCACCCCAGGATGAGGCCTTCAGCATCAATGGCTCTTGGATGTTGGGAATCGCAATGGGGATAGGGTGTTTTGAGGCACACAGGGTAAGAAACCAAAAGTGGGGTCCTACCTGAGCTGGAGTAGTGGTAGAGCTCCTCATAGGGAGCGATGTGGACAGTGACGTTGTCCGGGAGAAACGGGACCTGGCCCTGGATGTGTGTCCGAAGGCTCAGGTAATTGTCTAGGCCCAGGCCCTCAGCCGTTTGGGTGACCCAGAGCGTCTCCTCCCCAGGGTAGAAGGTCACCTCCAGGCTCTGGGTGAATTCGGCACCGAGCTGGAGTAGTGGTAGAGCTCCTCATAGGGAGCGATGTGGACAGTGACGTTGTCCGGGAGAAACGGGACCTGGCCCTGGATGTGTGTCCGAAGGCTCAGGTAATTGTCTAGGCCCAGGCCCTCAGCCGTTTGGGTGACCCAGAGCGTCTCCTCCCCAGGGTAGAAGGTCACCTCCAGGCTCTGGGTGAATTCGGCACCTGGGTGGGAAAGGACATTGAGGGGCTGGAGCGTGGCCAGAGATGGGCGACGGGGCTGGGGAGGGGTCTGGGGCACACGAGCGATGAGGAGCGGCTGAGGGAGCTGGGGGGGTTCAGCCTGGAGGAAGTGAGGGGAGACCTTATCCCCTCTACAATTAGATTTGGTGTCTTCTCCCAAGGAACAAGTGATAGGATGAGAGGGAATGGTCTCAAGTTGTGCCAGGGGAGGGTTAGATTGGAAATTTCTTCACTGTAAGGTTTATCAGGCATTGAAATGGGTTGCCCAGGGAAGTGGTCAAGTGGCCATCCCTGGAGGTATTTAAAAGACGGGTAGATGAGGTTCTTAGGGACATGGCATAGTAGTGGACAGATTATGGTTGGACTCAATGATCTGAAAGATCTTTGCCAACCAAATGATGCTGTGAAAGGGAACGGGCGGCACTCGGTAACAGGATTTTTAGGGAATCCATCCCCAAATCACCCTTCCCCGTGCCGGTGACAGCCAGCCCAACCCAGGGAGGTGATTGCAGGAGCCCTGGGGATGCCCCAAACCCCCACCCACACCCCGGTGCCACCCCACTAGGTGCCACCTCCCTCAGGGGGGCACATCCCAACTCCCCACTCACCAGTGATGCTGAAGCCATTTTCTGCGCCAGGCTCCTCCACAGCGAAGAGCCACGCAAAGAGCCCTCCAAGGGGCAGGAGGGGCAGGGGGGCGCGGGCGGCCGGCAGGGGGAAACCGCTGACTGCCGTGT
>NW_010170295.1:0-4697 GCF_000695765.1 Mesitornis unicolor | reverse complement strand
CCCCGCTGATGGCCGTGTAGGCCCGGCCGTCGCTGCCCACGATGTAGGCATGGAGGTCGACGTCCTGGAAGCTGACAGCTGCCCGTCCCACCATCACGCTCCCGCTCACCTTCCCGTTGAGGCGATGCACGGCCCCTGGGTGGGAAAAGGGGCAACCCTGGCAGTGGCCACCCCTATGTGGGGTCCCTGTCCCCACCGCTCGCCCCGCATACCTTCGGGCAGGCACTGCCGTCCATTGCCATAGTAGGAGGCCCGGCAGTGGCAGCAGATGCCCGTGGCGGCGTCGGTGCAGAAGGCGTGGGGGGAGCAGCTCCCATGGTGCTGGGCACACGTCTCCCTGCCAGCTGCACTGTAGGTGAACACTGGGGACAAGGGGAAAATGCTGGGGACACGGGGACAAAGCTACCTGGGCACTTTGCCCCATTCTGGTCCCAAAAACACCGTTGGCAGAGAGGACAGCTGTCAGCTTATGGCAAGAAATCAAGTCCCTGCGGATTTTTGGGACACTGCTTGCAGGGACAGGGTTTTGCTCCCCCAGACACGTGCTATCGTGGCTCCCCACCCAGCTTGGTGATGGGGGAGTGGCAGGGCCAGCCCTGTCCCCACGTTGGGTCCCATCCCCTGACCTTCCTGTCCCTTGATCCTGTCCCTCCTGGCAACACAGTGGGTTGGGAAGTACAGCTCCGGCAGCAGGATTTGGCCAAGAGGAGCTGGAAGGGACCCCCTCATCCCTGTTTGGTCACCAGAGGGGCTGCGGCCACTCACCGTCAGGGTTAAAATGGATGTCTTCCTCCACGCCAACGCCGTGATGCCCAGAGCTGTAGGAAGAGGGGTTGGCCAGGAAGCTGTGCTGGGGGCCACTGTCCCCATCGAGGTGCAGCTGGTGGCTCTGCTCCTGCCCCAGGGACACGGGCAGCCCCTGAGGGATGATGCCCAGTGGGGTCAGGTTGGGATGTGATGAGGTGGCCTCCAAGCCGTGCTGTGCCAGCAGCTCCACGGACATGTGGTCTCCACGGGTGTAGTCGGCGGTGCCGGCAGCACGGGGCTGGGGACTCTGCAGCTCCCCACCATCCCCTGGCTCCACATGCTCCAGGGGTGCCGTGCTGCCCACGTGGAAGACCCAGACGCCGGGGACCCCTGCATTGCTCTCCCTGCAGGACAGCAGCACACAATCACGTCCAACATGGCCACGGTGGGAAACTCCTGTCTCAGGACCCCAACCATGAACCCACAAACCCTCACAGAATCATTAAGGTTGGAAAAGACCTCCAAGACCATCAAGTCCAACCGTCAACCCAACACCGCCATGCCCACTAAACCACGTCCCAAATCCCCCCGGCCCCACGCACCGCTCCAGTCGCCTCAGGGCTTGCTCGCTGCTGGCCAGGCTGTGGAAGAGCCCGTCCCTTTTCAGGTCATCGCTGTCCCCCTTCGGGTCATCACCGTCCCCTCGGCTGAAGCCCACCCTGGCCGGCAGCTCCAGCTGGACGTTGTAGGACTCCTTGGGCCGCGTCCCCAGGAACTGGAGGCCGCCGTCAGGGTAGAGGAAGATGGCAAAGGTGTCCTCATCATTGTAGGCTATGACCGCCTGGAAGGTGTTGAGCTGTGGAAGGGAGAGCGAGACAGATGGACGTCATGGGGGGACATGGCCAAATCCCAGCACGCGGTGTCCCTTGGAGATGTCACCCAGGGAGGTGACACCCCTGGACCATGCCCTGCCACCAGCAGCCCTGCTCCGTCCCACCAGCACCAGAGGAAAACCCGCTTCCCCTCCCACACCAGCTTCCCCATAGGAACAATTTTAGCTTGGTTTCCTCCGGAAAAAACACGTATGTGCTTCCCCACACCCATATGTCCCACTATAGGGGATGTGCCAGCCTGGAGAGCCAGGACAGGGGCAGCAATAACCCCTGGAGCCAGCACAGTCCTTATGAGTCAGCAGAAAAGCCACACGCAGCCAAACACTGGGGTCACCCAAAATATGGAGAAACCAGCATTTGGGCCAGCCTCCCCCCCATCCTCCTGTCCCAATAAATAAATATAAGCACATATAACTAATAGGAATAAATATAAGGAGCAGCAGCAAATGGGGAGTGGCACCCGAGGGAAAGAAAAATCCCGATTTCACTCCCAAAGCAGTGGGCAGAGGGGTGGGGGCTCTCCCCTGTGGCAACCCCCTGCCTGTCCCCGCAGCGCCAGATCCAGTTTTGGGGTGAAGAGCCTCCGGGGCATGGCAGGGTTTCCCAGCGGGATATAAAGGGCCTTGTTGTGTGCATCGCACACTCGGGCATTCAGAGACCCCGCACGAAGGCGGCCAAAAAGCTGGGGGGGGGGAAACGCCCCTGTGCAGGGCCAAATTCCTCCCCCACGCAGCCAAATGGCGGCGGCAGCTGCAGGACTCGTTGTGCCTTGCAGTGGGCGACGAGGGGGGGGACACGGTGGGTGACACCGAGGTGACACTGCAGGACGCGGGGCAGAGAGCAAGGGGAGGGGGGACGACCATGGGGCTGAGCCCAGCAAAGAGCTTCAAAGGGCAAATTCCAGCCCAAAGGGCAATTTTGGCTTCCCACAAAGGGTAGCATTTCAAAAAATGCCATGTTTGGTGAGAAAAAAGTGGTGTTTGGGGAGGTTTTTAACAGTTTTGGTGAAGGGGGAGTTCGGCAAAGCACAGGCACAAGCTGTGTTTCAGGGTGTCCCGAATGGAGCATTTCCAAAAAAAGACCGGTTTCATTTTAAAACCCCATCCAACTTCTCAGAGAGGGAAAATAAAAAAAGCCCCAAAAAGCTGAGAGGAGAAGAGGAGGCTGTGGTTTTGATGGCTGCGAGGTCACTGCGAGGCCCCTGATGGCATCTCCTCAGCTGCTTTCCCAAAGTTTGAAATGAGAGGAAAATATGTGCCTTGTTTTCTTCCAAACCTCTGTTCCTTCCCCAGTTTGGCTTCCTTCTGCAACCCGCCACTGAAGGGCCCCACAGTGGGGGGATGGCC
This sequence comes from Mesitornis unicolor, assembly GCF_000695765.1. NCBI lineage: Eukaryota > Metazoa > Chordata > Aves > Mesitornithiformes > Mesitornithidae > Mesitornis > Mesitornis unicolor. The sequence goes on along the minus strand of NW_010170295.1, from coordinate 1,711 downwards.
AGTGGATATGGCTCCTGGTGGCCCACAGGGACCTGGTCATAGGCTTTGGGTTCGGCCCATCCCATCGCATGGCTTTGGGTGTCCATCCCAAGGATTGTCCCCTCTACGCCCAGCTTGTTTCAAGGAGCCCGTCCTGCCGGCCCCGCATCACCGTCACCTCATCAATGCATCATCGGCTGAACGTGATGGTTCCTGCCCTGTTTTCGGGGAAAGGCAGCGCTGGGAGGTTCACCAGAGTGCGCCCACGCAGAAGCCTTATCAGCCCATGGGTGGAGAGCACAGGTCACCTCCCTGACCTGGTGGACCACCTCTGAGCTTGTTTTCCAGCCATAAAATCAACCCGTGGTGGAAACTCCCCACCGTCAGCATTTATCAGCGCGTGGGCAGAAGGAAGGACCAGCCCCAGGCCACAGCAAAAGGTCTGGAGCCCAATGAGTGACCCAGCTTCCCCTGGCCCAAATCTGCAAATCCAGAGCCACCAGCACTGAAAAGCAGGGAAAAGCCTGAGCACCTCCATCCATGTTGAAGGAAACCTCTAAACTTCTTCTGCCCATCAGCAAATCCAACAGACCCACCACTGCTGCAGAGGAGAAGCTCCATGTATTCCCAATGCTCACTCAAGGTTGGAGCCACCATCTAGCTGCTCCGAAAGAAGACATGGAGCATTTTGGGTACTACAGAAGGGAGACTCATCCTCTCACGACACATAAGATGGGCATTCAACTTCGGCCCTTCAGCCTCACCTTTCTGGAGGGCTCAGTGTCCTGCAAGAGCTCCTGGTAGGCGCCCACATCCTCCCAGGTAGCGATGAAGGCATTGGTGGGCACGAAGGAGCTGGCAGTGCGGGGGAACCCAGCGTGGATGTAGCCCGCAGCCTGGTCCAGCACGTCTGGAGAGTCATCTTGGCGGTAGTAAATGCTCCCTCTGTCACCGGAGGTGTCGAGGTCGGCCAGGAAGGGAGCGATGACAGGGAAGTCTGTGGGGAAATCGTCATCCACGTACTGGGTCTCCCTGGGGAAATCCTGGGTAGAGATGACCCCGTTGGTCCCCACCTGCAGGGAGAGTGGCGCAGGGTGCTCAGGAGCTGCGGAGGTGACTTTGTCACTGCTCCCCCACTGGGTCCCCCCTCTCGCTGGCAGAGTGGGACATGGGGCTGAGGGCCCTGAGACTGCATGGCCCCATCCGGCCAGGGAGTAAACAAAGACCTCGGGCTTCTCTGTCCCCCTGGGAGCTGCAGCTCAGGGGCCGTCCCAGCTGCTGGTGGGGAAACAGCTGCAGAGGAGAAAGCCCTCTTGTTCCTCCACAGCCTGAGAGGCCGGGCAGGAGCCAGTGGGACCCGGGTGGAGGGGGGAGATGGAGGGAGAAGAGGGATGGACGGAGGAAAAAAGGGATGGAGACAAGGGACAGAGGGAGAAAAGGGATGAAGGGAGAAGAGGGATGGAGGGAGAAAACACACGTGCAGGGGTGGGGAGAAGGAGAGAGGGGAGATAGGTGCCAAGGGGAGAAAGGGTGTGAGCAGGAGGAGGGAGGGGAAGACGGAGGGGGGAGATGAGGAGGAGGAGGGAGGGATGGTGGGACAGAGGGATGGGGAGGAGGAGGGTGGGAAGGTGGTGGGACCAGGAGGGGAGGAAGGAGGGAGGGATAGGATGGAGGGATAGAAGCATGGAGGGATGGGAAGAAGAGAAGGACGGGAAGGAGGGAAAGGTGGAAG
>NW_010170294.1:880-1214 GCF_000695765.1 Mesitornis unicolor | reverse complement strand
AGGAGTGGGGGTGGGGGGAAGCCCCAACAACAACAAAAAAGCAGCTGGCCATTGCCCCGGAGAGCACGGTGTGTAGCGATCCTCCCCTCCCCGCACACCTCCCCCGCCCTACGCAGGCCGCATCAGGAGTTTTTTAACCCTTTTGTTTCAGCGCGGAGTCGGAGGTGCCTTTCCAGCAGTGGGCAGAGATTTACATGTGGAAACATCACCTCCATCCCCCAACCTAACCATATGCACAAAGGAAAAGAGTCATGCATTAAACATGGGATTTATTGCCTTCTGGCCAGCTTGCTGTTTCTTAAGTCACCATTAACCGGACCCAACAATTGCACAT
>NW_010170294.1:0-840 GCF_000695765.1 Mesitornis unicolor | reverse complement strand
AAAAATTAAGAGCCCGAACCTCCTGTGGGCTGGGAATACGCAGCTCCTATAACGTGCGTTGGTATCGATCAGCTCTAGGGACGGAATAAACACACAAAACCTGTCCCTTAGGAAGGGAAAGAACCCAAAGAAAGTTTCTGGGGGACACAGAAGTGTTGGGGCACAACAATTCTTACTAACAAAACACAGCCCAGGTCGGTTCACCGCCAGCCTCCCCTTCCCCACCCGCGACGTGCCCTCCGGGCTCCGCTCGCGTTTCGGAGCAGGACAGGCACCAAGGGCGTCACTAGCCGGGGGAAGAGCCTGGGCCGGAGCGCAGGGAGGCACTATTCCCCCCAGGGAGATGCGGCTCCGTCGAGAAAAGCCGGGCTCCGGCAGCCCCGACCTTCCCCCGCTCCCCTGGAGGACAGCGGCAAGGGAGTGCCCTCCTCCGCGCCCACCCCTGTCGGGAGCTCAGAGCACATTTGAGCGCAAATTTCCACCTTTCCCTTGGCCAGGCACGGGACTGCGCTCGCCTGCGAGGACGGACAGCGATCTGCGATAGCCAAGTCTCCCCACTCCGCCCCGATACAAAACGTTCGCGCACTCCCCACATTAGCTCACCGGAGTTATTTTAGGAAGTCGGAAATCAAAGATGGCTGGAGGTCAACCTACAAAAGGTCCAGGGCGATTGTGATCTCCAGCAAAAATAGTCCGAGCGTTTTTTTTTTTTTTAAGCCTCACAGAAATCCTCATAACTACCGAGAAAGTCCTAAATACACCGGAAAACCGAATTCAAGCCATTTTCTACCCCTACAAAGACTGTTCGAAACTCCTTCCCCCCCCCTCGGCCTGCGTTTG
>NW_010170293.1:698-3467 GCF_000695765.1 Mesitornis unicolor | reverse complement strand
CCTGTCCCAGTGCCCTCCCAGTACCCCCCAGTGGTGGGACTGGGCTGTCTCCCTGCCCCAGTGCCCTCCCAGTGCTCCCAGTAGCCTCCCAGTCCCACCCCAGTACATCCCAGCCCAGTGCTTCAAGTGCTCCCAGTACCTCCCTCAGCCCCAGAGCTCCCAGTGCCTTCCCAGTAGCCCCCAGTCCTTGTTTCCAGTGCCCTCCCAGTGTTCCCAGTAACTTCCAGTTACTCCCAGTCTCCTACAGATCCCCATATAGGCAGGGAGCACCTCTCTCCTCGCCCATTTCTCTGCTAGAAATGGGTATTTTGGTTAAATTAATGATAATTAACACTAATTTATTGAGGGCAGAAGAATCTCTTCCTGCCAGCTCCACCCCTGGTCGATGTTTTTGGTTGGAAAAGGGCCCAAATTTGTCCAAATTCAGTTTCACTTTCCGCCACGGGTCCCTTTTTTTATTGATTTGACAGCAAATTTCCCAAGCCCAGCTCAAATTTCCTAATTTTCGGGAAAGAGGGGGAGCTCCCGCAGTTAATTTTCAACCCAAAGAGGGAATTTCATCAACCGTAACAAACTGTTGCATTTCCGCCGTTGGATAACAGAGAAATTCCCCGAAAATATTGATTTTTTTAGCTTCTAATCCGTAAAAAAAAAAACCCCAAGCGTTTACGTCACACCAGGATTTTAACAGAATTTCTTCAATTTCGGAAATTTTCAGCCACTGCAATGAGTGACGGGGAGGTTTTTAGGGGGGCAACAAAAGAGACCGAATGGCGCGTTTCTTCTTAAAAAAAAATTTAAAAATTCAAAAAATTCAATGAAATTTAAAAGTTTTAGAAATTTCGATAATTTGAAGAAAAATTAAAGAATGTCACACCAGGATTTTAACAGAATTTCTTCAATTTCGGAAATTTTCAGCCACTGCAATGAGTGACGGGGAGGTTTTTAGGGGGGCAACAAAAGAGACCGAATGGCGCGTTTCTTCTTAAAAAAAAATTTAAAAATTCAAAAAATTCAATGAAATTTAAAAGTTTTAGAAATTTCGATAATTTGAAGAAAATTTAAAGAATTTTTAATTTTTTTTTCAAAAGAAGGTTTATTGGGTACTAATGTGCTGAATTAAGAGCTGTAGAAGTGAGCAGAGTTGGGGTTTATGGGGGGGGTTTTTTTGGCTATGGGGGCTGGCACCTGAGGGAAGGAGGGATAAATATGGAGAAAAGTCTGTTAAAAACTGGGGAAAACCCAGGATTTTACTTTAATTGTTCTTTGCTGACAGTGAAGCAGAAACCACGACGTGGCAGCAGAGCTGGGGGAAAAGAGAGGAGAAATTCAGCAACGCTGAGAAATGGGACTCGTTTGGTGCCTGTGAGTGGGGTTTTAACCATTTCACCATCGTTATTTTAACTAAAATCCCCTTTTTTCCCCGTGGTTTGTGGCTCAAGCTTCCAAGGTTGGTGGCGATGGTGATTTTGCTGATTATTTTTTTTAAGGATTTGCATATTAATTAGTTAAAAAGTGGACAAGGGAAAGGCTGTGGGCATTTTCTACGTGGACTTTAGTGAGGATTTTGGCAGCATCCTCCTGGAGAAGCTGCTGGGCACGGCTTGGACGGGCGCACGCTTTGCTGGGTGAAAAACTGAGCACAGAGAGCGGTGGTGAATGAACTAAACCCAGTTGTGACCAGGCACAAGTGGTGTTCCCCAGGGCTCAGTCCTGTTTCACACCTCGATCACTGATCTGGATGAGGGATCGAGTGCTCCCTCAGTTTGCAGATGACACCGAGTTGGGGGGCAGTGCTGATCTGTTCTGGGTACACAGGCTCTGCAGAGGGACCTGGCTGGGTTGAATCCATGGGGTGAGGGCAATGGGATGGGGTTCAGCAAGTACAAGTGCTGGGTCCTGCAGTGACCCCATGCAGGGCTTTAGGGTTGGGGACGAGTGGCTGGGAAGGAGCTGGGGGGGTTGGGGACAGCAGATGAACATGAGCAGCAATGGGGCCTGGTGGGCAAGAAGGCCAAGGGCATCCTGGGGTGTATTGGGGTGTATATGGGGTACACAAGGGGCGTATATGAGGTGTATTTGGGGAGTATATGGGGTATATTGGGGTGCATATGGAATGCATATGGGTATATTGGCATCTATATGGGGTGTATTGGGGTATATTAGGACATGTTTGGCCATATAGGGGTATATTAGGATGTATATGGGATGTATATGGGGTATATTGGGGTACATAAGGGGTATATTGGGCTGTATATGGGGTATATTGGGCTGTATATGGGGTGTATTGGGGTATGCTGGGGTATATAAGGGGTGTATACGTGGTGTATTGGGGAGTATATGGGGTGTATTGGGGTGTATTGGGGTATATGAGGGGTGTATTGGGGTATGTTGGGGAGTATTGAGGTGTATGGGATGTATATGGGGTGTATTGGGGTATATTGAGGTATATGGGATGTATATGGGGTGTATTGTGGAGTCTATGGGGTGTATTGGGGTATATTGAGGTATGTAAGGGGTGTACTGGGGTATATAAGGGGTGTATTGGGATGTATATGGGGTGTATTGAGATGTATATGGGGTGTATATGGGTATATTGTCGTGTATATGGGGTGTATTAGGATATATTTGAGTATATTGGGATACGTTAGGATGTATATGGGGTGCATATGGGGTATATTGGGGCGTATATGGGGTGTATGAGAATTGGGGTGGTTGTAGGGCCATGGAGCTTCTCCTGCCCCTCTGCTCTGCCCTGCTCCCACCACA
>NW_010170293.1:0-304 GCF_000695765.1 Mesitornis unicolor | reverse complement strand
CGTGTTCCGGGGGGAGCTCTGCTGACCCTGCTCTGGGGGAGCTTTCCAGGTCCCTCCCAACTCCTCACATCCTGTGATTCTGTGAAAAAATGAGATCCTGGGGCATCCGGAGCCACTCGAGTTCATCCATCTCTGAAGGAGGAAGTTTGAAATGTACTTTTATTTAACTGGCATATTGAAAATTGTCTGAAAATGGGAAAAAATTGACCCTGAAGTCAGCAATTCCAGGACTTTTCGCAGATCCAGTGGTTGGAGCTGGAGCAGCGGTCGTCGCTCCAGATGCCGCCGGCCCCGATGCTGCCGC
>NW_010170292.1:6424-9890 GCF_000695765.1 Mesitornis unicolor | reverse complement strand
GCCGGGCTGCGCAGCCGGGAGTGTAATGACCCCGGTGACAGAGACAAAGGGCTGCACATGCAGTGCAGAAGTGGGCTGCTTTGTCAACTTGCCGGGCTAGGCTATGGCGAATTTATTTTTTCTCATTTAAATAATTTGATCTATTCCATCATTTCCAATCGCTCCCATTTGCCAGCTGTCTGCTAACTACATTGCCTGGAACATCTGAAGAGCAAATCTTTAATTTTCTTACAAACATAGTATTACTCTGTATCTGTTCACCCTTGTCCGTCACTCCCCAGCAGTGTGCTCGGCACTGTGAGAAAAGCCGATGGCTGCCCTGAGCTCCCACAGCCCATCCCGGAGCAGCCTCCCTTCCCTGGGCGTATCAACTGGAGGAGGGGACACACGCAAACCATTGTGGGGCTGAAACTCAAAGCAAAGCTCCCGGGTGCTGCATCTGAGAGCAGACAGCGAGCGGGCGGGCTGCAGCAGGGGGGCAAACCCGTGGGGGGGATCCTCTGTGCGCCCATTGCGGTGGTGTCTGGTCTCTGGCTGTTTCTGTACTGCAGGAGCAGGGGGTTGGCTGGGGTGTGCAATGGCTGTCGGCGTCACGGATTCGTAAGGAGAAGCTGGGGGAGTCTCTGGGGGATCTGCGTGCCCCTGGCAGGACCAGCCCCTCCTGGAGACACGGGTGGTGAATGCCCGAATTAGCTCTGCCGAAAGCCTCCCGCTGCCGTGGTTTAACTCGTGCTCATGGGAAGGTCCCCCCGAGCGTGACCTGGGCTCTCAGCATCGCACTGCGATGGAGGAGGCTTTTTCTTACTCCTCCCTAAGAGAAGCAAAGGCAGCACAGCAGTGGATGCCTCCTGGAGCTGGTCTGCGGCTGGGGCCTGGAATCTTCTACCAGTGCCAAAGACAGTCACAGGAAAAGGTGTCTCATGTCAAGGGTATTTTTATCCCTCATGACACCAAAAAGGATAAGATCTAGCAAAAGGGCATGGAAGAAGTTTTCTTTACTTACTGCTTAAATGAAGGACGGCTGTTTCTGTGAACTCGTTGCAGAATTAAATGTCACAACCTGGTGAATCTTTGCACCTGGAGATAAAAAAGCCCCACAAACCTATTGGGAGGGAGAGGGTAGAGAGGGTTCTTTCTTCTGTGGCTGTTCTTTGCTCTTTGTAGATACCAGAGTGCAGAGAAGAGAGTTTGATTTTCAGTAACTTGGGACAAGAGCTCCAGATTTTTGAGGACTGTTTAAATTAAAATGTAGCTGGGATGACCTGTTCTGTTGGTTCATTAGTGCCAAGATGCTGCTTCTTGCTGTCAGCAGGCACTAATAAGGCTCTGACCTTTGCTTCAGCCTCTGGATCCTACTGCAGTACCAGCACCAAGAGTTTATTTCTTCTTATCTTATTTGATGAGTATCTGATGGGCATATGGAGGTCATGAACAATCCTTGTCGTGTGTGGAGGTCAGAGGAGGGAGCTGGTGCTGGACAGGAGCAGTCCTTGATGAGCGCTTGGGCAGCAAAGGGAGCCAAGCGTGGCCGGGCGCAGCAGAGGTGCCTGTGGTGGCTCCTTGCTCGGTGTTTTCGTGGGCAGTGTACGGCAATGGCAGATCGTGGCTGTGTGTCCCTTCTCTCGCGTTCCTGAGCGCCCACGCTGTCCCCAGCCCCATCCCTCGCCTGTGGGGTGGCTGTGATCCTCTCTCCTGGCAGCGTCCTGCCCTCCAAGGGCATCCCACGGCTGCTCCGTGTCGGGATTAAAAAGAGAGACAATTCAGAAACCCCTCTTAGAGGTAGCACCATAGTTACCTGTGATTATTTTTCTCCCTACAAGGAGCTTGTGTCACCACCCTGGGCCCACACCTGTGAGGAATTTACTCAAGTTACCCATGAGCCCCAACTCCCCATCAGCTGGGGCAGCCGGGGGTTGTTACCCTTTCATCAGAGCAAGACAAAAGGGCTGGAAGAAGGAGAGTCCATCTGCAAGGCTTCCAGAGCACCCCATGGGACCTGAGCTCTATCCCCGTGCTGTTCTGGTGAGTGCTGCCCCACACTGGGGGGATGCTGGGTGCTGTGGGGCCGTTTGTTGGGGTAATTTGGGACCTTGCTCAGGAACTGGTGGCCATTGCCTTGTTGAAGGGTGGTCACAGGTACCAGAAAGGCCTTGGTGTTCATCTGTGATCTCTTACAGTGATGCTATAAATGTAAGGTGTTTGTCCAGTTCACAGCTGCTGTGAAAATAGCTTTATGTGGTGGTTCATAGAGTATTTAGTGCAAATTCTCTGCTGTAGTTATGATTTATGAACTTGGTGCACCATTTGGAAGGTGTTGTTTGGTTATTCCTAGTTTGTTACAAGGGTATTTGGGTACATTAGATTTTCATGCTGCCTTTTTTTACAGTGAATGCATGTGGTAAAGCTCCATTTATTACACAGATAGGACTCTGACACTCGTGTGCATTTTATGCTCTTTTAATATACATAAAAATCTCAATTCTCTCACCTACAAAGAAGCTGTATATTTATGGATGTTCTAAAGACCATTGAATGCAAGGCCTTTTATTTTGGAGTATGAAACGGAATTGCTTGCAAAAGTGGAAAAAAATGTTGAAATTATTAATATCTGGGGGAAGTGCTGATTGACAAAGGACCTTTTCAAATAAGATTCACGCTTTAGAGCGACGGCAGCAGCGTGAACCTTGCAGAGAGAGGCATAAGCATTTCTATAGCCATGGCATTTTTCCATGCTAATGAAGAAAAAGAGGCTTCTCTTTACTTTTTTAATGGTATCTAAACGGGTTCGTTTGAATCAGCTCCATCCCCGTTCATTTTGTGTGGATTTATGTGCATCAGGTGAACGGCACCGCGATCGCGGTGACTTACGAGGCCCCGGGCTCCCATTACCGGGATTCATGAGCGGAGCCGGCTCCAGCTCCGGGAGGGCCGGGATGCGGATGCCTGGGCCTGGAGTGCCCTCTGCTGAAACCGGCTCGGGGTCACCATGCGAGCTCCAGCCTCTGCTTCCTGGGCGATGGAGGATCCCCCTTTGCTCTCCTCCCCCTCGACCCGCGCCTGTTTCTGCCCCCTCCCTGCTCCTGACCCCCCGCCTTTAATCCCGGCTCCTCCCGCAGCTCTGCGTACGCTGCAGAGAGGCTTCTGTTTTTAAAGGCAGGTTGGGATGCGGTGAGGATTCCTTTGGTGATGATGGTCTGTGGCGCTGCCATGGCCCCGGGGCTGCGTGGGGAGAAGCCCTGGCACAGGGTCTGCCAAGGGGGACATGGGGTCCTCGCCTGCAGCCGGGACGTGGTGACGGTGCCACCCGCGCTCCAGGAGCTTTTGCAAAAGCAAGCGGCAAGAGACAGCGCTTGCCCCCACAAACTCCTTGTAATTTTGTGTTGTGTTTTGCTTGGTGTGGGGGGAAGGAGGAAGAATTCCCACTTCCCACCCTGCATTTTGTCTGTAACAGGCCAAGCGCTGTGTT
>NW_010170292.1:0-6411 GCF_000695765.1 Mesitornis unicolor | reverse complement strand
GGAATGCTCCGCTCTCGGGGTGGCAATGGAGGCACTGGGCAGCTCCGTCATCCCCACCACAGGGCGAGGGATGGGGGAACGTCCGGAAACCGCTGCGTGTTGTACCCCACGCTGCTGGACGGGCGATTTGAACATCCAGAGACTTCCCACTTCTGATACCTGTTTCAGCTTTATTCTCTCCGTCGTTTCGCACCCACTTGCCAGGGCAGCGCGTTTTGTGGCGCGCTCTGCTCTGCGTGGGGGGCAGGTGGGAAAACACACTTTTTTTTCTTGGGGAAACGTGTTTTTTTCTGCGATCTGTGTTACAGAGCAGTGCTCCCGGAAGAATTGTTGCAGCGCTACACTGCATATATTTGTGTTGGAACATGCTGTGGTGTAATAGCGGGTTTGAAATGTATCCAGTTCTGCTGAATATATTATTGTGGAAGTCGGGGGAACGCGAGCTCCTGTCAAACCGGAGCAGAGACGCTCTGCGGAAACTGTGAAAAGGAGCAGGGAGTTGGCACTGCTGCTGCTCTGTGCTCCCATGGGGACGCTTGCAGGGGGCAAAGCCACGGGGAAAACCTGATCAGAGTCAGGCATGGGGCCTGCGTGTGTGAATGGATGGAAAGGGGCTTCGCTCCCACCCTTGTGCCAGCTCCTCTGTGTGGGATTCAGCACCAAGGGCGATGAAGACTCTTGGGATGAGGAGATAACAGGGAGGAGAAATCTTGGGTTTATTTTATCAGTGATGCCCCAGTTTGCCTGGTCTGCGGGTCAGGGCGGTGTTGGGCGCCTGGCAGGAGCCCAGCTGGGTCTCTGCACCCACAGCCCTCACTCGTTGTTGTGGGGGGTACCAACCCCTTGGGGTCTGGGCGCTTTCACCAGGGACAGCGGAAACACGGGATCCTCAGGTGGTGGTGGGAGGTGGGAGGCCATGGGAGATGGTTTGGCTGGGGGCAGTGGGACCCTCGCTGGGCGCATCAGGCCCTGGGAAGGGATCTTGGCTTTGAACCCGGTGCTGTGTCAGTGCCTGCTCTCAGACGGGGCTGTGCGTTCCCCAGCATCTGAGGAGCAGGAACCCTAAAGAGCAAGGCCCTGCCCTTGATTTTGGGGGTGCAGTGGGGGGAGTGCCTTGCTGGGCGTGCAGAGCGGGGCCACACGTGCCCCCGGCTGCTCCTCATCCCCGCGCAGCAGCAGGCGGATTTGTACAATTGCAGCGTGTCTTACAGGCTGAAAAGGGCAACGGGGAGCAAATGAGTGAGTAAGCCCGGTTTAAATTATTGTCTTTATCGCACCACACGCTCGTCCCCAACAGGAGATGCTGTTTTTGCTGGTCAGCGCCATCGAGTGCTCCCTTTTCTGCGCTGCAGTACAGGCTCTGGAAATGGGCTGGGTGGAAATACATATTCGTATCAGCCAGCCCTTGCATGTATTTTCCATCCTCTTTCTGCAGAGGTAGGAAATAATATATTTTTTTTTTTCCTTTTGGAAAAAAAAATAAAAATCCCTCTATCTTTAGGATTGGTGGGAGAAGCCATTTGCAACTGATGGGTGTAAATTATGCCTGCTTAGTCAGACAAGAAAATTAGAGACTGCAGAATTAGACTCTGGTTGCAATTATCTTTACATGGAGCCGGTTCACAAAAAGACGTGGTACGCTCCTTGGCGCTCTGATAAACTCTGCCCTGGTTTGTTCTCAACCCATCGCTTCACAGCGCGGTCATCGTGTGCTGCCCGGGAAGGGTCCCCTGTCCCCCTGCCCCAACCAGGAGCAGGAGTCATCCCCTGCCAACCCGCTGTGCTGCCCCCATGGCAAGTTACCCGTGCGAAGACTTGGAATGAGTTGTTAATATCTCTTTCTTTCTTTCTTTCTTTCCTCTACGCATGCAAAGGGCAAGAAAAGAGCACGTTATTTTGAATGCCTGTTCAAATCAGGCTTCAGTGGAATTACGCTGGGAATTAATTTGGCCAGCTGCAGCCAGGCTGCTCTCCCCGTCCCCTGCAAACCCAGGCCCGTGTCCAATTCACAGCGAATTTCTCGGCTGTTCCAGCACGTTCGGAGCAGGTTCAGGCGCTGGCTGGGGAAGCTGTGCCCGGCTCTGGCTGTTCCTGTTCGGAACAAAACGGGGAGGAGGCGGCAGCGCTCCGGGTGCGATGTATGGGGGTGAGGGGGCGTCCCATAGGACTCAGGGCTGGGATGAGCCTTGTGCTTATCTGGTACCTGCCCATCTGGACTCTGCGTTGTTACTTGGCCACCCCAGATATTTCCATACAATTCCAGCTTAAAACCCCAGGTTCTGTAGCATTTGCAATGCACTTCTCCTGCTCTCCAGCCTGGACAGCAAATTCACATCCCTGAGCCCGTGCGTGCCCTGGCCGGACCCTGCAGCGGCGCAGACCCCGACCGTTGCAGCCGTTAACTTCTCGTCGTTTGTGGTGTCGGTGCCTGGGGACGAGGTGAATTCTGGCGCTTTTCAGCGTAGCGTGAGCAGCTCCGTGGTTTATGCTGTGTGAGGGGATGTGCAGCGTGGGCGGCTTCCCGCGTACGTCGCGGTCTTATTCACAGCAAAGAGAAGCGCTGCTTTTTATTATCTCTTTTTTTTAAAAAAAATTTGATGTTTATTTGGTGTTTTAAAGGTGTTAAGAAAACAGAGAAAATGGATTTCAGAAGATTGAAAACAAATTGGTGTTGGAGATGTAACTTGCGAGCGGCTCTGGCTTCCCCAGCTCCTTCCAGTGTCCCCAGTGATGGATGTGGTCCCGTGTCCGGCTGTACCCGTGTCCGACTGATGCTGCCAGTGACAGCCCCTGCCCTGGGCACCCCGGCAGCCCCAGAGGAGCAGCTGAAAGCAGCTATGCCCTGGGCCGTGCTGAGTTTGCAAAGCACTCTCACAGCCCTGCTTTGGCACAGAGGCCCCGGTTCCCAGCACGGAGCTGGGTTGGTGCTGCAGGAGCAGAGGAAGGGATGGGGGCAGAGGTGGTTGCAGCCCTGGGTGGGCACTGGCTGAGTCCTGCACAGAAACCCAGGCTCTGAACTCAGCAGTGTTTTACCTCCAAGTCTTGTGCCTGGAGATAACTTAAAATCCATCTCCTTTATGTTTTACCCGTTGGGCACAGCCCGCAGCATCCCGTGGGCAACAGTTTGCCTGTCTGGTGTTCACCCCCAGTTTGGCCCAAGGGGCTCCCCAGTGCCGATGGGGAGGGAGGGATGAACCCCCCATGAATTTTCGGTTGACTTTGCTGTGTGTCCCTGCTCAGCCATGGCTGAGGAGGAGCCTTGCTCAGGATTCACTTATCCCCTCCCCTGGCTCTAAATCTCAATCTGGAGCACTCTGCTTCGATTTAATCGCCGCTATTTCTGTGTATCCCTTCTGTTTCTGTGTATCGTTTGTGTTTGGTGATGAGATAGAAGAACGGTATTTTTAAGCAGGTCTCGGTACAAGTACAACAGAGCTGATGTGGATTTATTTTACAGTGTATGCAAAATCTTCACTAGATTGTATCAGTCCCTACGCAGCCTTGCACCTCGTGGTGGGAACATGACTTGCATTTTGAAACCCGATGTGAAAAAAACCCTAGGAAAAAATCACACGCCTTTCTTTACTTTATTTCCATAACTTTCTATAGGGGGCTTTTGCTCTTTTCAAATGTAAAGGGGAAAAAGCAGAACTGTGTCCAGTAACCATTAGACAGTTAAAGCAAAGTGTTTGTGTATAAAGTGTTCCGTGTTGGCTTTTTTAAGACATAAAAGCACAAAGTGACTAATTCTGCAGAACCACTTCTGCTTTATAAGCGTTCACTGCGAGGTCTTGCTGAGATTATTCATTCTGCGCAATTTCTATTTGCTTAAAACCCCATTTTTTAATCTTATCCCCGAGGCACCTTGGTCAGACCCTGGCTGTGGTGATGCCCACGTTGTCCCTTGCTGTGGTGGGGCTGTGCTGGACTGCGCGGCTGCTTTTAATAAACGAAGGCCAAAATCACACAAAATCAGTGCTGGTGCTGTGTGTCGTACCTAAGGGAAGGGGGAGTTGGGTGCCTCTGTTTGCATTGGAAGTGAATGTGTGCATTTCCCGGGAAGCAGTCACAGCTCTTGTGCGATGCTCTCATGTATTTCAGTGAAATACAGTGAGGTGCAGCCCGAAAAAGGGCGAGCACTGCGCATTTTGGCACCTGCTGGGCTCAGATGCTCATGGCAGGGGGGACACAGCCCTGGAGAGACGCAATTACAGCCCTCATGTTAACGGTTTGGAGATGGAGTAAGGAGTGGTTTGACGAGAAATTAAATAAAGACACCCATTACAAATTAGGGGGGGGAAAGAAAGGAAGGAAAACGTCCTCCAAGTAGATTAAAGTCCTGCAGAAGTGCCCAACCCATCAGCTGCTGGGGAGGTCAGCCTTGTCTGCTGCTCTGAAGTGGTCTGGGACACGTTTAATGACGCTTCGGGCTGCAGAGGCCAAATGAAGAGCGAGGAGCACGCACACACTGCTCGGTGTGTGCCATTGGGGTGCGTTGGGGTGTGGGGCACCGAAAGATGGGAGCAAACAGATGAAAGAGAGGGATGCAGGAGTTGGAAAGAAAATGAAGTCATCTGTAATGAAGCACTTCAGAAACAGCTCTGTCACTTTTACCCACAAAGGAAGTTACCGTGGTGAAATTACATTATCATCTCGTGCTGGTTTGAAAATCCAGGCTGCGCCTCCTGGGGAAAGGGGGCCGTGAAAAGCTCTTTGTTTTTTCCTTGAGCAAACGGCGCGGTGGGGACGTGCGCCTCAATCAATGGGGCTCGTCACTAATGGCTCAGAAAAGTTTAGGAGCCAGCACCAGACCGAAGACATTAATAACTGTTGCTTTCCAGTCAATGGCATTGATCAGCAAATGCAGTTTATTTCTGAACGATCATTGTAGAAAAGTGGAAAGCAAACCAATATTTAAAGATGTACCTGCGAGCAATAATACATGATTGCGGGCTTTGGCAAGCTGGGCAGCAGAAAAAGGGCTGGATGACATAACAGATCATTCATAATTGTCAGCCAAATTGCATCGCTGGTATTGAGCTTTAAAGAAAGGGCCATGAGAAGCATTTCTCATTGATTTTGCTTCATTAGAAACAATATAAGGCTGCCTTAAAGAACTGGGAACAGGCTGCAATTGATTCTCTTTCCTTTTGAGCAAATTCCAGTAGAATTTGCAATTTGATGTTAATTCAGGATTCATTGATGCTTTTTTTTTTTTCCCTCTTCCACTTCTGTTACTGCAGGAGGGGTTGGGAGGTGTGGGAGCAGAACTAAAACTTGGGGAAAGTTGATGCCAAAGGGTGCAAGCTCCATTGAAACTGGATTTTGTGGATGGGGAGGGAGAGCTCTCGGCCTCCTCCTTACAGGGCACCAGTAGCGCTGTGTCCGAAAGGGCCGTCCTGTTTGGGGATGGGGATGCTGGGGATGGGATGTGCTGTCAGCAGGTCCTTGCTCCCAGCCCGGGATGGGTGGGACGGGCCAGGCTGTGCGTTGTGAGATGTCATTTCCGTGTCCCGGTGTTGACATTGAGGGTGGTGGGACTCCACAGGACGCTGGTCCCTGCTCTGGCCATGGGGCAGAGGAGGTTTCTCAGGGAGGAGTCGCACATTGCACAGATTTGAGGCCAATGTGTGAGCTGGGGGTTCCCATCTGCCCTGGGCTTCCCTCCCCAGCACCAAGTAACCCAATAGCGCCGTCGCTGCTGCCACGCGTGGTTCACGTCCCACACGTTCCTCTGAGCACAACGATCTGCTCTTCCGCCCCCATTCCAGGCAATAAACCCGCACCTCAGCCGTGAAGGTTACACATCCACTCCTCCTCCTCAGAGCCGCGGGCGCAGCCTGCGAGACCCGATATTATTTAAGGGCCCTCTTACAGGAGAGAGATGTAATCACCCTTCACAGGTGAGGTGCTCTATGGGGATTCGTCTCACATTACTCTGCATTAAACTGGTTCGCTTTACAGTTTTAGTGCCTGTGGGGGAGGCAAGGGAGGGGGCGGTGGGTGCAGCCTCGGGCACCCCAATGTGCTGCTCCTGGGCGGCTGATTCCCCAGCCATGGCAGCGATTCCTCATTTGTACCTGAATATCTGAAATGATTTCTCTGAGGAGCCTCCTGCAGGGCTGGGGGGAGCACATGGCGATGGTGGGTGAAGTGAACTCAATAAACCCCAGCTCCAGACAAGGGAAACGCGTGCCAGTTGTTTTAGACTGACTTGGGAAGTGTTTCTCTTTTCCCTTATAAAATAATCTGCTGCCAGTAGAAATATAATATAAAACCAGATTGTTTTTTTGTTTTTTTTTCCTGGCATCACCTGCAGGCGATGTGGCCCTCGTTATGGGGAGTTAATTGTGTCTCCACTGTGTTGGTCAGCAAAGGTTTAAATGAGGCCAGATGGCCGTTACCAGGGGC
>NW_010170291.1:261-7065 GCF_000695765.1 Mesitornis unicolor | reverse complement strand
CGGGGCCTAACCGCCGCTCGGGCAGCGGGATCGGCGCTCAGGCCGTGTCGCGGGGGCTGCTGTCGCGACAGGGAGCACAGCGCGCGCAGGAAAGAGACTCAGGGACAGGAGAAAAAAGATAACGTTTATTGTAGTGCCGGTACAGGAGCGCGACAGCCACTCCAAGAGCGAGTTGTGACGGGGCTGGTAAAATCTGGCTTTTGTCTGATTAAAACAAAACACTGCCAAAAAATGAGGAATGATTTTTCTGGATTTCAGCAATAAAGAAAAAAATAACTTCCACCTGCTAAAGGATGCATTTGCAAAGCAGACATTTCACTCCTTGCCTACGCTGAGCCCTCAGGTAGTACTTACCTGAAGTATGTGTGACTGATCCAGTCTTCAAGGGGAATCTTACAGACAAAATTACTTAAAATAAAAGGACAAACCCAACCAAAAATCCTAGTTTCGCCTAAAAACATAAAAATCACCTGTACATGTGAATATCTCTGTCTCTTGCAATTTTATCACTCCATTCTTTAGCCTTTTTTTCCGTCAGCGGATCTAAATCTGTGTCATAGAAGACTACAGCATTGGCATCCACGTGGCTGACACCTGTGGAAGAAAGGATAGCACAGAAGGGTCGCTTGTCTTGGTGGAAGTTTTTTATGGATTCCTACAATGGGGAGACAAGCAACTTAATTACAAATTCTGATTAATAAAGCATAAATCTCTAGATTAACTTTTTTACAGAATGAGATCAGACAAATTCTCTCTCATTACTTCCCAACCTACATTAAGTTCGCAAACATTTTAAGTTATCTCACTGCCCACTTCACAGATCTACAAAATTCAAAATTAGGGTATAATTAAAACTATTAATTTATGGTGCAGTCAACCAGATAAAAATCTGAAGATCTATTACAGTAATCAAGTTATGTCCTGTGATTAAGCATACCTGATTGGGTTATGACATTCTGGTTTTGCTCTGTCATTTTTCTTATGTATTGCCTAAACTGAATCCTTCTATTGTGCTACCTTGAGTTGCTTTAGGGCAAAGTATTACTTCATGTTTTATACTGCATCTGACAGAAAGCGTAGCAATGCAAAAGACTAACCTAACCATATTGTTAATGTTTGCTCAAATCGTAGGCCCCAAAAGACACTGAGAATCTTACTGGGGAGGGAAATGAGCATACTTTCAATTTATCCTCAGGCAATGCCAGGGCACTCTAGGAAAAACAAAAGCCCCTGGAGTAAGGCTGAGGAAGTGCCAACATAACAACAACAACTACACTTAAAGTACTAACAGTGTAGCTAGCCACACATAATGAAAGCAAAAACAATTAATCAAAACGTTAATGTGAAATAAAACGTCTGTATTTTAAGCACAAATTACTTATAAATATAGGATAGGATAACTAGTGGCATACCTCTTGGAAATGCCCTGGATGCCTCATCAAACAGTAATATTTCTTATATAATTACATATTTTGTGCTACAGCTACATATATAATTTGCTTAAATAACTAATGATACTATGCAAATGCACTCTTCAAATGTGTTAGACTTCCCTTTAGCATTTTCCCATGAGCGCTATTTCATAATGAGCATTAACTTGAGTATGCAGCCCTCTTACCAGATACTGCCAGCTGTGAGCACCACTCTCATCAACTCTTATGTACGTGAGAGAATGGAGGCTCAAGAAAAGCTCCAGTATCTCAAGCATTGGAATCATCTGCGTCAGAATCAACACCCGATGTCCTCTTGCTTTCAGCTTCTGAAGCAAGACAGCCAGAGCTTCCATCTTGCCTGTTTGTGAAATAAGAAATGAAGGTTCTGCAGGCTACATTCAACTATCACAGAAGGCACATTTACACAGAGATACCAGGTGGTGATTTTGTAATACCTGAATCACGCTGCACCAGTCAGGGATCCGGAAACTGCAGAAAATGAGGCCTTGCTATCTGCTGCTCTGAATGGCAGTAGGGAAGTATCTGTTCCTTTAGGTTAAACTTCAAGACTCGCATTTCATGTGTGTATCTATAAGGAGGATTTGCTACATACAAATTCAGAGGAGAAACAGCTACGGCTGGCAATAGGCACAGACGTCTGTAAAACAAACCAAAACTATAATATACCAATTTTTAAGAGCTTGGGCTACGAACTTCTCAAAAACAGTAATAAAGAAGATGTCTGCATGGAAGCATAAAGGATCTGGCTAAAGGTAATTGAGAGTAAATCAGCAGATGAAGTTTTATGTTAACATCAAGTAAATGCCAAAAGACTTTTAAGACCAGAACAAGAAGAAATTACCACTATGTGAAAAGTTACCCAGATAAGCTGATGTGCATCTCCTACTTTTATATAAGAATTCTCACAAAAAAACAAGTTATGTCAAAATAAAGTCAAATTGCTATACAACTAATAACAATTGCCATGGAACTACTAAGAGTTTTAAAATCTTATAATGATCTACAATTATACCTCAGGAATGCAAACAGATTCTGCATAAATGAATTCAGCCTGCAATAAGGATAAAACAAGGCACTTATCTAGCACTTCAAGCGTTTCCCAGTACTCTACATAAATACCCTGTTTGGGATGGTAGTATAACCCATCAAATCCGTGCAAAGACCTAAAGGGATTTGTCTCAATTACCTTGTAACAACATCCTTCAGGGCGCTCTCTTGCAGCTTCAGGGTCAGGAGGAGCTCCTGCAAGGGATCCTGTAGCACCTCTGCAGCACTTGAACAGGGCAGGCAATGTGCAGAGCCAGCCCAGCCCCATCTGTTAGTCCTGGCAGAACAATGCCCAGAGAGTTTTCTTTCACTGATCAAAGAGCAGGTTTCCAACAAGTCTCTGCCATACAGGGGGGTTCTGGAACAACGACGCTCATTTCCAAAATATATTTTGTCCAGGTGTTCCTTTAGTTGTCTTTTTTCTTTTGTGATATTCCTTAATATTCCTTCATATTCCTTAATCATCTTTGGAGTCTGGGGACAGCAAGAAAACTCCCCAGAAGATGCTAATAATGATCAGGTTTCTTAATGGAGCAAAGTCTTTACTATGGTTAGGTGCAATCTAAGCAGAAAAAGCAGGGGATCTCTACTCTCATGCATCTTCAGAGAGCCTGGTTTAAAAACATGCTGCAATTGTAACGGCTGACTTCACAATAACTGTTTCATGAATACTATTTCAGGGAAACTAAAGATGTCTAAATGGGAAAAGAATGAGCTCTTTTTCTGCTTTACATTTATGTTTTGGTTATCGCTCCCAACTCCTCAATTTCATTAACTGACAAAGCTCCCTCCTGACAGAGCCAGTGCAGGACATCCTTCCTGTCACCCACTACACAAGCTGTCTGGGGCTTCAGTAACTATACTCTGCTTTTACCAGATTAATATAATGTGAAATGTTTAAGTGCACCTTCCTCTGATGGATTCTACAGCAGAATTACATTTGCTCCAAGAGTCAAAAATGAACCCTCCCAGCTGCTCTTCAGAGAGAAGAGTCAACAGCAAACAGAAAAGCCCAAATTTTAACAGAACACACTTTTTTACCCCCCAAACTCTCTCCAAGATTTCTTCAAGTGCTTTGCAAGCACATCTTGGATTTAAAATTAATTAGAAGGAGAAGATTTAATTATTCTGCTTAGGACACTACTGCAGAAGATCAAACACTTCCACTGTTTGATCAAAAGCACAACAGACTTTAACTCTGTTGAGTTTGGCAGGAAAGATCACAACTGAGCCTTCAGAAATGAAAGGAACTGTTAAGTGGTAAGAAGCAGTCTGCTTTCCCACAGAAGACTGGCATACAGCCTTTAGCAGCCATCAGTTCGAATAAAGGAGAGAGCAAGAAAACCAAATGCTTCTGAATGAACCTTTTTGGCCCTCACAAATATTACTCATTTTCACCTATTACTTAAAATAGATCAATGAGTCAATCAATTGCTGGAACAGTGCATACCTATTTGGTTTGAGCTTCACCAGCTCAAGTCTGCGTGACGAAGGAGAACAGTAGATCTCTTCAATCAGCTTCCTAGTTACCTTCAGTTTTGGCAGCATTTCTGCTTCGTAGCAAGTTATTTGGTTTTCCATCCCAGCCACAAAGAGAGACCAGTCTGCGTGCTTCAGTTGTATATAAAAAAAAATACAAAAACCAGTTGTAGTTTAAAAAAAACAATAGTAATAATACCACATTATCAGAGAATGATTAAAAAGCGCACAGCTGATGCCAGAATTAAGCCAAAATCTGGGAGAGCCACACATCACATGACTGTGCAGACAGCAGCTGCTGTTGCTTTAAAAGGGTTCAGCAACCCACACCATGAGAACAGAGCATTATGCTCATGTTACCGAGAGTCAAAAACAGGACAGCACCCCCACATTACAAGCTCTGCAGTTAATTTAAAGCTTTTAATTAAAGCATTTGCCTTTGTAGAACTGGCATTCCAGACTCATCCATTCCCACCTTGATACATTAACCATATTTCCTCCACAAGCCTTGCACATTCACCCTGTCCCCCCACCCCGAAATGATTTTTCCAGTTTCTTAAAGAAGTAACTACTTGAACTTCCCAGCACACATAATGCTACTGGTTGAGCTTTGTCCAGTCTTTCTTAAGGCTCTAATATTGCTGTAATCACTAGAAAAAATGGATGAGATCCCTTGCAATGTAACTTTAACAAACTACAGTTAAAACTAAGCTGTGGAATCTGATGCAGCTTCTCATCTCCAGAGCTGTGCACACCTTAACTGTGCCCTTACTGCTCCTCAGGCCAGGACACGGACAGCACCTTTCCCTTGATTCCAAGACCCAGCACTTCAGGTGAATTGGGAACTTTAAGCAAAACTAGAAAATGCTGCAAAATAGTCTGACCTTTCTGTCAAATCTTAAAATTAATTTGATTCAATGAAAATCCAGCATAAGAATATTAAAAAGTTGGGCAGCCATCGCAAATGACATAACTGAACAGATACATTCTTCACAGAAGTAAAATTTCAAGGGAACGTAGCAGTAAAGTACCAAAAATTAATATTGTGTAGACTTCCTTAACAAGACAGATGTTACCACTCTGTTTCTGAGGATACTCTCTTCCCAGTATTCAGACAGACTATTTCATGGTGCAGAACAGATGGTAACAGAAATTACAACACACAAAAAACAGCCGTCCAAAGCCACATACAACAGAACATGCAAATCCCGTACCTGTTGTTGTTCAGGGACTGGAGTCGGGACCACAAGCACATGCTTCCTATCACAGCATGCTGGTTGTACCCACTGAAGAAAAGCTGGGTTCCCACTGTGTGAAGCAGGAAAGGAACTGTGCAAACTCGACAAGTTTGATCCATTTTGCTGTTGGCTTTGCTCCTGGCTAATCTGTTGAGCCACTTGAGGAACAGGAAGCATTCCAGCTGCAGAGAGACTTAAAAACTGCAATTTCAGTCATTAAAATAGTGGTATATTACAAACAAACAAACGAACGAAACACAAACACAAACATAGACAAAACAAAGCACTGGCTGTTAAACAGTTGGTCAATTCAAGTGTCTACCATACCACGATACAACTGCATACCTGAAAGCTACGAGGATGCAAATCAATCAGCATGTTACTCTAGAGTGTACTTAACTGCTCTTTACCCTGACACCACCAAGATCTTTTTATCAGCATCCTACAGAGAGGTGATAATTAGGCAACCAATCTCTAGCAGGGTACCTAATGACCAAAAAGAAAAAAATTCATGCAACAACATCATTTAAAAAATCCCAACAAATTAGGCAGAGAGGGTGTAAATTTAAGCCCGATGCATGGAAAATGAGATATGCAGTGCTCACTAAGATTTCTAAGATTTTCTCCAGAGGGCTTTTAAATCATATAATAATTGGTATTAGATATAATGTTACAATTACTGAAAATCTCATTAAAGCAATTATCTTTAATTACAAAGCTTAAAACTTGTACTGGATTGTGACAATACTTTATCACAAATCATTAGTATATGTACTAAATGTACCAGCTTTATTTTAAAAGTAATTAATTTTCTTTTAAAGTGTTAATCAAAACTAATTGCGAGTCTCTGTGAAGCACTATTTTGGGACTGAAGTTAACCTAACCAAGTATCTCATTATCAACAAAATGGTGCATTAGTCTACCACTTCCAAAGCTCTATTCTCATTTACCATTGATTTCACTTTTACATTCTCTTTATTTTTCTACGAAATGGTTTTTACAGTCACAGAATTGCTTCCTGCCCAACTTGTAGAGAGAGTTCACCTCAGTGGTCACTGACCTTTTAACTCAATTTAACCACCTGAATTCTTTCATTCCAGTAGATTATCCAGTTACTTGATTTCGAGCAGTGGGACACCGAGGATTCCTGCAGCACATACCGTGTCATGACTGGGTACGGTTGTACTTCGAAGAGGACACAGGACAGCGGGCAGGCGCGTCAGGCTTTCCCCAGCGCACACACGCGATGAGGAACCCCTTGGTCAGCGTGGAGATGAGAGAGGCCGCGTTCGTGCACGGTCATGCACCGGAGATGATGGAGGCTGCAGGATCAGGGTGATGCCTGGCGTCACTCCTCCAGTGCCCAGGTCTCTCGTTTCACAGAGTGCTGCTGTTGGAGGGGCAGAATGATTTATCCTGTAAGTACATTAAAGCAACGTACGCCATTAATACAAACCCAAGCGGTGTTTAATTCTGCCTGGGAATTGTGGTAACGGCCGCAGCGCTCCTGGCCAGGCTGTGCAAAAGCTTCGGGGCGAGATTATCTGCACGTACCAGGTATCAAACCTCCCGTGCAGCACGATGCC
>NW_010170291.1:0-202 GCF_000695765.1 Mesitornis unicolor | reverse complement strand
CGCAGCGCCCGCGGCCCCAGGGCTCCCGACCGGGCCTGCGGTCCCGCCGGGAGGGCGGAGGCAAGGAAAAGAGACCCCACCGCCCCGCTCAGCAGCCCTGGCACAGCGTCTGGGTGCGCAGACCGCGGCGGTGAGAGCCCTCCCTCAGCCGCCCCGGAGCGCCCGCGCCGCCCCAACCCCTCTGCCGCCCCTCGTACCCCTC
>NW_010170290.1:1378-1651 GCF_000695765.1 Mesitornis unicolor | reverse complement strand
GGTGGTAAAACCACTCCTCCTCGTCACCCGCTTCCGCAAACAGCTCACCGGGGTGAAGCCAGGGAGGAGGAGGAGGAGAAGGTGGAAGGCGAGGAAGGCCCCAGACCCCTCACCTGCCCACCCAGCCCTTCTTAACCTTCATTTTCGGGCAGGTTGGGGCAGGTTTTTGGGATCAGTTGGGAATTTGAGCAGGGAGCTTAAGGCAGCCGTGCTGGTCCCCGCTCGTACCTGTGAGGAGCTGGCCGGGGCCCCCTGGCGAGGCCCCCCCCGCAG
>NW_010170290.1:1059-1286 GCF_000695765.1 Mesitornis unicolor | reverse complement strand
GGCCGGCATCGCCACACCCCCGGGGCCGCAGCAGCACCTCCCAACTTCTGAGGGGCAGCAGGGGCCCCCTTTATTGCTTTAACACCCCTCTAAGGACCCCCTCTATGGTTGGACATTGAGGCCACTCAGGTCCCTTGAAGACCCAACTGCGACCCTAGGGCTGTGCCAAAATTGTCTGGGATGTTTTGGGGATGCCAAGGAAGAGGGGAGCAATGGGGTGCCCGCAG
>NW_010170290.1:576-983 GCF_000695765.1 Mesitornis unicolor | reverse complement strand
CCCCAAATCTCAGGCAGGAGCTTGTAGGGTCCCATGGAGCTGCAGGGATCCCCCCCCCACCCGGTGCCGGGTCACCCCATCAATGGCTGCACCCCACCAATGGCTGCACCCCATCACTGGCACAGCGGGGTCCCTCCCTTGGCGAGGTGTTCAGAGCCATCTCCACCTCCTTATCATCCCTTTCTCGTCCCCTGCTGTCCCCAAATTAACCCCCCTCGAGGTGTGCAACACCTGGACACAGCCCCTTCCTGCTACAGCCACTGGAAAACAGTCAGAAAATCCCCCCTGCACGACCTCCTTGCACCCCGAGAGATGGAGAAGGAGCCCAAAAAGCTCCTGGGCATGAGGAGGACCCTCTCAGGAACCAGGAGGGCTTGGGATGGCCACGGATCGGCCGCCCTCACCTT
>NW_010170290.1:0-563 GCF_000695765.1 Mesitornis unicolor | reverse complement strand
GTCGGTGATGCCGGAGCTCTGGCACGGCTCTCCCACGCGCGGAGTGCGGCGCTGACAGCCTGCGCCCACTCTCCTGCCCGAAACCAACCCAGCTTTTCAAATCCCGACAAAAGGGATGGGAGCCACCTCCGCACGCCCCGGGTGGGCCGGCAAAGGGGCACGGTGGTGAGGGGACAGAGACCACCAGGACCACTTTGCTCGCTGCCACGGCTCCATGGAGCTAGGGGGGTTCATCAACCCCATACACACCCCCTTTTTACCCTCTCTCCATCTCCTCATCCCCATCCCATCTCACCCCCGTGCTCCCGAGGAGGTGTTGGTGCTCCACGCAAGTTTGGGACAGACCCTGACATGCTGCTCTTGTGCCCCAGCCGCAGGGATCAAGGCAACCCTTTCCCCTTGCTAATCCCTTCCAAAAATTAACCCCAAACCCCCCCCCTTTCGAGCCCCAGCCCCATGACTTACAGGAGAGCTGGCTGAGGAGCCGGCTGAGCCATCCCATGCTCCTGCACCCAGGGCGAGCTCGTAGCTACGAAACGCTCAGGAGAAACAGGTTTCCCACC
>NW_010170289.1:647-1745 GCF_000695765.1 Mesitornis unicolor | reverse complement strand
GGCAAGGGACGGGAGCCGGGGTAGGGGGGTCAGTGATCACAGCTTCCCCCAAAAGGGAGCCTTGACACCCCCCACCCTGGGTCCCCACTAACGTTTTGTGCAGAGGATTTTGGGCCGGTCCCACTTGCCGGTGCTGTGGCAGTTAATGGTGGGGACGTGGCGCTGGGTGAAGCCCTCCTGGCACTGGTAGCGCACGCTGGAGTTGGATGCTGTATTTCTCCTTCTTCTTCCCCACCACGAAGGCGTTTGCCACCTCTGGCGGGGGCCCACACAGCACTGGGGGACACACACAGACCCCTGTCACCTCCTCCTGTCGCCAGGAGGGGACACCGTGCCTCTGCCACCGGTTCTTCAGTGGATGGCTTTTGGAGGGGCTGCTCCATCATGTTGGCAGCAAGGGGTTCCCCGGGATTTACTTCGTTAATTAATGGCCTTATCAGGGTGAGCGCATCGTTAACACGCGGCTGGCAGGAGAGGCCAGCGCGCAACGAGCAGCTGGAGGTTAATATAACTTTCAAGATAAGGAATGAGGACTTAATAGTTTTAATGGCGGGGAATTAAACAAATTAAAGTGGAGAGGGAAGAATTGACTGTGCGGGGAAAGAAAAAAAAAGGAAAAATGGAGATTTAGGGGAAGTGCTGGAGTTTTCCTGGATGAGGGCTGGGAGAGGGCTCCTGAGGATCAGGAAGTAGCCAAGGGCTGCGGGATGGGGATGCTGGGGTGGGGATGGCGGGATAGGGACACTAGAGGCTGTGGAGTGAGGATGCCAGGGCATGCAGGATGAGGACACTGGGGGCTGTGGGATGGGGGTGGGAATGGTGGGATGGGGATGCTCGTGGCTGCAAATGGGGATGGGGCTGTCGGGATGGGGATGCTGGAGGGTGTGGTATGAGGATGCTGGTGTGGGGACACAGGGCTGTAGGATGGAGATGCCAGGATAGAGATGCTGGGGGCTGTGGGATGAGGGTGCTGGGGTAGGGCCATGGGGGTACCTGTGCCTTTCTTGCAGATGTAGGGCAGGTTGTAGTTGCAGGGGACATCATTCCACTTCCCAATCTCGTGGGACACCAGCACCACGCAGTCCTCACCGCCCGCAA
>NW_010170289.1:0-260 GCF_000695765.1 Mesitornis unicolor | reverse complement strand
GGTAGCAGTGGCCCTGGAACTTGTGCCAATTGTGGTCACAGCCTTCTGTGTCTGCAGGGACACAGGGACAGTGAGGGGGGGCCCCCAGTACATCATTGTGGGGATGCAGGTAGCAGCAGGGACCCCCACATCCCCTTTCCAGCTCCACATCCCACATTCTCCAAAGAGACCAGGGCTGGGCATTATCCCCGTGGGGGTCTCACCCACACGAGGGAGACACAGCGGTGGGGGAGACATCAGGGGGGACCCCACCTTTCTCA
>NW_010170288.1:0-239 GCF_000695765.1 Mesitornis unicolor | reverse complement strand
TTTAGGGCTCCAAGTGGGGATATTTTGGGGTCCCAGGGGTGGATTTAGGGCTCCAAGGGGTCAATTTTGGGGTCCCAGGAGGGGATTTTAGGATCCCAGGGATGGATTTTGGGAGTCCAGGGGGGTCAATTTTGGGCTATGGGGGGGTATTTTGGGGTCCCAGTGGGGTTATTTTGGGGTCCAAGGGATCAATTTTGGGGTCCAAGGGCGGAACTTAGGGGTCCCAGGGGTTGATTTTA
>NW_010170287.1:0-219 GCF_000695765.1 Mesitornis unicolor | reverse complement strand
GGGAAGCACAAATTTGAGGAGGGGGGAACCAAATTTAGGGGAGAAATGGAAATTTTTAAGGGCAAAACAGAAATTTTAGGGGGAAAATCCAAATATTTTGGGGGAAAACAACAAATTTGGGGGGAGATCCAGGTTTTTGGGTGAAAAAAAACCAAGTTTTGGGGTGAAATCCCAATTTTTGGGGGAAAATCCCAAATTTGGGGAAAATTCCCAAATTTT
>NW_010170286.1:0-2068 GCF_000695765.1 Mesitornis unicolor | reverse complement strand
GGACAAGGTGGGGGGTCAAGTCCAGGTAGGGGGTGGGGTAGTCCCGGTGTTAGGTGGGGTGACACTCACCGCGGGTGGGGACAAACTGCGTGGGGACGAGGGATGCGACGTGGTGGTCTCCCCCGGGGATGCACTCAGGCGGCCGCACCGGACCCTCTGCATCGGAGAGAGGGGGCGTTCATCCCCACCAAGCCCCCGCCTTTGGGGCTGTCACCCCCTTTCCATGCCCCGCCCTAGTGCCCGTACCATGGCCGTCAGCCTCCCGCCTGCCGCGGTGGCACTCGGGGCACATCTGGAAGCCACATCTGGCGCAGCTCCAGTGGGAGTTGAAGAAGCAGCGCTGGCAGGCGTCGCACAGCCGGGGGGCTCCTTCCCCCCTCCTCCAGGCCGTCACTCCTGCCAAAAACACAACCCTCAGTCTCCCCAGTGCTCTCAGCATCACCCCCTTCCCGACCCGGTCCCCACTTACCCTCGGGCCCGCCAGGGGCTTGCGGCCACACTTCCCTGTCCCTGCGGACAGCATCGCAGAAGGGGTCCCCCAAGACCCCCAGCAGGTACTTGGCCAGGCAGAGGCTGCTGCTCCCTCGCTGGTGGCCGGGGGCCTCCAACCGAAGCGTCCCCCCCTCTGCATCCCCCAGGGTGCAGAAGCCATCGACGCTCAGCTCCCCGCTGTCCCCAAGGGCAAACCTGTGGGGGAAAGGGGCAGGAGGGGATGCTCTGAAGTGGGGTGACAGGAGAGCATGCTCTAAATTGGGGTGGTAGGAGTAGGTGCTCCAAAGCAGGATGATCGGAGAATGCTCCAAAGTGGGGTGATCAGAGAGGATGCTCCAAAGCAGGGCAATGGGAGTATGCTCAAAATTGAAGTGATAGGAGGGGATGCTCTAAGGCAGGGTGATGGGAGGGTGCTCGAAAGTGATGTGACAGGAGAGGATGCCCAAAAGTGGGGTGACAGGAGAGGATGCCCAAAAGTGGGGTGACAGGAAGGGATGCTCTAAAGCAGGGTGACAAGAGGATGCTCAAAACTGGGATGGTTAGAAGAGGATACTTCAAAGCATGGTGATGAGAGAATGCTCAAAATTGGAGTGATAGGAGGGGATGCCCTATGGCAGGTTAATGGAAAAGGATGCCCAAAAGTGAGATAAGAAGAGGGGATGCTCAAAATTGGGGTGATGAGAGAGGATGCTCAAAAGTGGAATGACAGGAGAGGATGCTTTAAAGCAGGGTGATGGAAGAGGATGCTGAAAAGTGGGGTGATGGGCAAGGATGCTCAAAAATGGTATGATAGGAGGGAATACTCTAAAGCAGGGTAAGAGGATGCTCAAAATTGGGGTGATGGGAGGGGATGCTTCAAAGCGAGATGATGGGAGAGGATGCTCCGTGCATCCCAACACAGCCTCCCCACAGCCCCGTGCTCACCTGCGGAAGTGCAGCAGCCTGCAGGTGCTCTCGGGGGGATCTTCCTCCTCCTCCTCACCCTCGGGGTCCCTCTCGGCGCGGGCGATGCAGGCGCAGCACCGCGGGATGCTCTCGGGGAGGGCGCTGCAGGCCACGCTCTGCAGGCACCACGGCTCGGGGCCGGCACCGCTCAGCGGGTCTGGGGGGACACACGGGAGGTGTTTGGGGACACCGTGCGTTTGGGGACACGTCAGCGGGGAGGGACTGGCACGCCACAGCGGAGGCTGGAAACTGGGCCAGAAAGTAGGGCTGGAAAGTAGGGCTGGAGATCCGCAGAGGTCAGGGCTGAGACACCGGCACCTCCCCGAGGAGGGCTGTGACCCAGCCACGGTGCTTGCCACCGTCCCCCGGCGTCACCAAGGATGCTGCCGGCTCTGTGGGGACCGGGATGCAAAACGACCCCGGGGATGTGGTGCTGCCACCGCCGTGCACCCCCAATCCTTACCTCCATCCCCCAGCTCCATCCTCCTCTCCTCAGCGTCCTCTCCACTCTTCATGCCATCACCCATCCACGCCGCAGCCATGTGTCCGGTGGCCTTTGCACCCCGTTTGGCTGCCCCAGCACCTTCGGGGCCACCGCGGGGTGTGTCGGCAGTGCCATGTGGGCGCTTGG
>NW_010170285.1:3219-9594 GCF_000695765.1 Mesitornis unicolor | reverse complement strand
TCTCTCTCTGACCCTTAAACGGAGACACCTAGTTTGTGCCCATTGCTCTTTGTTGCAGGACACCGGTGAAAACAGTCTGACTCCATCCTCTCGACACTCACCATTTAGATATTTATAAGCATTAGTAGGGATATGTAGTTATTAATGCATTAAGAACTCTGAACACTTGCAATGCTTTCAAAAACTCTTCAAGCTTCTAAAGGTGCAGCCGAATGATTGGCTTCCCTTGATCATATCACAACAGTTGAAGCAGTTTGTCTCTGCCATCATCATATTTCTGAGACATTTTCTCCTTTTCTTCAGATAACCATTGCTGGAAGTGACCAAACTTTTGCATGCTCAGCTTTTTGTATGCACTTTCAATTATACCTAAAGAATTATGTTAGCAAACAAAAGAGATTAATTTGCATTTTTCCCTCACCCTTTTATTTTTAGAAAAGCTATTTGAATATTCTATATATGATTAATCTCATTTGTTGCTAAGACTGATCCTACCATAAAACCTCTAACATCTGTGAGTCTGGATCATAAACGACTTACACTTTTGTCCTTTCTATTATGTCACCTTTCCACAAAATTGAGGAACATTCATCTGCTGTTAGGCCGTTAACTACATTTGTAGAATATAAGTATTGCAAATTAATGTATTTTAGGCAAAGGAAATTTCTCTACAAAATCACATTTCCTTTCCAATGCTAGCCAGAAAGAGATACAGAAATCAGTACATTCTCCCGTTTTCTGGGAAGAGTTGGGTTGGTGGATTTTTTTAGTAAAAAACACCTTTTCACTGCTACAAATGCAGAGTCCCGTTATCTAGCTCTGTAGATCTCTAGTGAAGTTTCTCTAGTACTGATAGCTGAGCTTCTTGGTGACCTTATCACAATTTTTCTTGTAAAGGATACTTAATGAGAACCACAAGTGGCAAAGCTGCAAACCCTATGAAAGCCCAGTGTCTAAGACCAGTCAAGGAAGGTGCTGTAAAGTGCTGCTGTTTCTCTCCCCTCCCTACAAACCACAAACTAGACTGCCATGCTTCAAACTAGAGTGGGGAATTCCCAGGCTTAAAAATTACCCAGAAAAAAAGGGTGGTCTCTTTGTTTTGTGTGCTCCAGATCAGTTATCTAAAACACTGCAGCTGAAATACTGAAGAATAGAAGAAAGAAAAGGCAATGTTGCGAAGTGTGGCAATATCTTAAGCCCTCATCTCCGAGAGACTGCTGCAGTGGGAAGAGATCCTAGAAATCTAAGTTCAAAGCAGTCAGGAGGCATAAAAGGGCCTCTGAAAGGCAGATCAGAGCACTGACATACATTTACGCAATATCCAAGGGTTAGCCATACAGCAGTCTCAAAGAGAAACTTGGTCAGGAAAACAGGCTTCTCAGAAAAACAGAAGAAACCCAAGCTACTTACTCCTTTCACTTTTGGATTACAAAAATCTCATTCAAACTCCTCACTAAATTATTGTATTACAATAATAAAAAGTCACTTTTTACATAACTTTAGTCATACCTAACAAACTTCTCTGTGGATGTTTTCTTTAAGGTAAAAGCAGTAAAACCCTACACATGCTCAGATAAAGAAATACGGAAACATTTTTTCCCACCATGAACTGTCCTAATCAAACATTCTCAACTTAAAAATAACTTTTCTCTAGTCATGTAATCTTTGATTTTTTTCTGTAGTATTTATTACTCTTTTAAATACTCTTTAGTTTTACAATGCTATTTTACCAGCTTTATTTCTGAGATATCCCTATTTTTAATTTAGTTTCCTTTTTATTTTACTTATTTATTTTTAGTATTTGCAGCAGAGTATAAAATGCAATATAAGCACAGGTCACAACAATTTCCATGAAGAATTAAAATTAAATAGAAACACATATTTATATTTCATTAAACAAAGACTTCATCACTTATTCAGCAGTGCTTTGTCCTAACAGCATCACTAAAAATAGAAAATTTTATTCATGTGATCAATAAAACAGACCCGTAAAAGCAGTTACATTAGTTATTCACCAAAAAATCGTGCACTGAAAACTATGGAGGTATAAACATCAAATATTAAAGCACTCACTGGTAACTGCCCAACTTGCTTGGTAGTGCAATAAAAACAATTATAGATTATGTTTTGGTTGCAAGGAAAGGAAGCAACTCCCTTTCTGTGATTTTGTTTATCATTCACAGAATCACAGAATCGCTCAGTTGGAAAAGACCTCTGAGATCATCATGTCCAACCGTTCCTGTCTACCCACTAAACCATATCCTTAAGTACCTCGTCTACCTGCTCTTTAAATACATCCAGGGATGGTGACTCCACCACCTCCCTGGGCAGCCTGTTCCAGCCTTTGACAACCCTCTCAGTAAAGAACTTCCTTCTTATCTCTAACCTGAACCTCCCTTGGCACAGCTTGGTGCCGTTTCCCCTTGTTCTATCCTCCATCACCTGGGAGAAAAGACCAGCACCCATTCAATAATGTTCCACTCATTAGAAACAAGAGAAAAGCTATAGAATACATAAGCAGATACATTTGATATTCAAAATGTGTCAGCAAAGTTTTGAACTGACATAATTTTTCAGTGAAGCTTTACTATTCTAGAAAGTTGGGACACAACAGTGGTTTTGGCCCTGGTACTTGACAATCCAGTTTCTAAGCAGTGAATCTAAACATATGATTGTATAGATGTCTAGCAATACCTCAGTCCTGATATCTCAAAGCACAAACACTCAGATAGAAGCATCTCACTGCTAGAAATCACAACTACTCTGTCGTGTTCTATTTAGCTCAAACCAGGACATACCAGGAAACAGGTCAAGAATAAGAGGAACAAAATCCTATAGACAAAAAAAGCATGGAACAAAAGTCCTATAGACAGCCTATTCATTTGGAATAAGCTTCAGGCAGACAAGGAAAACCTAGCTACACTGTGAGCTTGCTTTGTCCTTTTGATACTTACTACTTCACCCTTGAGCTCCTGCACAGAGAGATCAAAATATCTCCTTACAGGAGAAAACATAGTTGTAGTTGAACTCTTCAAGGCTTTCTCCCCACAAGCAGTAGAGATGCAAAAAACACCAGAGCTCATCTGGTTGATTTGCACCTCAACACTGCCTTTCCTCTCCAGACAATGCCTGTCCCAAACAGCATGAACATGACCCAACTCTTTCCGGCCATCCCCGAGGCTTGTTGAGTCCCTGGTGCTTACATAAAAATACCGTTTATTTTCTGTGAGAGTGCATGATTTAACACCTGCCTTTAGGAGTTTCATCTGCTAGATCGATGTCCTAGGTTCAAACTCCAATCAAGAATAACAAGGGAAGTGAAATCAATGAAAACATACAAGTTTTTAAGGGTTTTGCTTAATTAGGACTACAGGGTTTTGCAATTTGCAGAATTAAGGTCCAGTTGGTTTACAGTCTACCCCATTTTCCTGCGTATTTTTTATTTTGGCATACATTCATTATACTAGAAAACATTTCAACCAGAAAGAAAGTGTGTACTTTGTACCTACCTGTCTTTTCTTCTTGTAATTCAAACTTTGTCATTAATAAGAGTCTATTTTTCAGATATTTGCACAATTTATCAATAAAGATTATTTTTCTTGCACGTTAAATCAGATATTTTCCTGACAATGGACAGTCTACTTACTTTATGCGTATGTAATCTCCTGAAGGTTTGATATTGCTACCAATGCAAGGTACCAGATCTCACTTAACTGTCCTCTGCAAATGTAACTAAGTACTTCCAAATGTTTGGCTTAATTGCATTCCTTAATGTTCTGAGAGATGTTTTGCTATTTTTCTTCAGTTACGAATTGCATTTATAGCTTCCAGTAATCCTATTTATCATTGCGATTTGCTTAGCTTGAAATGTGGTACATTAATTAGTTCTTTTCAAGTCTTTTAAAACAAATGTCTGGAGATCACTAATTCTATATGGGCAACTTATTATTGCTTAAGAGAATTACATATTGCAGTCTGTTGCTCTTTTTTATAAACTACCTTCAGTATTTTCCTGTGTAAAAATTATCTTACATGATCACCTTTCATAAACCTTCCCTAGTGAGTATTGTTGTAATTTTTCATGGTTTTAAAAGGCTCCCAAGCATTCAACAACCATTTTCAAACAAACAGTATTAAGATTTTTTAATATATTTTATTGTAAACTATTATAACAAAATGAGTTTGCAAAGCTGCATATATTATCAGAGCAAGCAATTTCCATGATTTATTAGTATGTAACAAAGTTATGATGAAGGTGCACCATGCAAAGAAATACAGGGAGACCAGTAGTGGATTTGTTCTTCGTATGGTTATTAATCTGGAGAAGAAAAGATTTTTTTTTGTCTGTCTTGAAATAAAAAGAATGCAAATCTCATATTCTACTCTCCTTTGATATCAGCATTCAGTCTTGGTTTAAGAGTTTACTGCTGTAAAGGCTCGTTCACGTACTTAATTTCAAACACATTAGTAGCCACACTGAGCTCAGTGCCTTTAAGCATGTATGTCTTAGTAAGACCATAGTATTATGCACGACATGTTGACTCCAGTCCAGGGGAATTTTTGAAGCCATCTGTTCCCCTCCTACAGAGGAGATGAGCAGGACTGAGCATCATAAAAACCTTAGGAAAAAGCCCTCCTGTGTCTATTCACATTCACACTGCTATAATTCAAAAGGAGATCTAGTAAATGGTGGAAAAATGTGAATATTAATGTTGAAAATAAAGATGATAATTAGATATGACTAGTGTGACCTGTCTAGGGAAGAGTAACAAAGGCATGGTTTGCAACTTACATTTAAATTTCGAGATGGAGAGAGTTTCAATTGTTTGGGAAATTCATGAACTCCTACTGCTTGTAACAGAAATGTCACCTACCTATTCTTTTCTTACATGCACCTTTGGACACCCCCAATCATGCACTGATGCAGTGAACTGATGAGTTTCTATCCTATTATTCTGCTCAAACGATGTGTGGGTTTTGGCTGGGATAAAGTTAATTTTCTTCATAGTAGCTAGCATGAGTAGCTACCTATGTTTTGGATTTGTGCTGAAAACAGTGTCGAGAATACTGAGATGTTTTTGTTATTGCTGAGCTGGGCTTACAGCTTAATAGTCAAGGCCTATTCTGCTTTTCACATCACCTCTCCAGTGAGTAGGCTGAGGGTGCATAAGAAGTTGAAGCGACACAACCAAGACAGCTGACCCCAACTGACCAAAGTGATATCCCATACCATATGATGTCATGCTCAGCATATAAAGCTGAGAGGGGAAAGGAAGGAAGT
The DNA here is from genome assembly GCF_000695765.1 of Mesitornis unicolor. NCBI lineage: Eukaryota > Metazoa > Chordata > Aves > Mesitornithiformes > Mesitornithidae > Mesitornis > Mesitornis unicolor. Next base: position 4,313 of record NW_010170285.1, on the reverse strand, counting down.
GGGGTATGATGTTTGTCTACCCAAGTAACAGACAATAGAGCCCTGAGATATCTGAACACCTGCCTGCTGATGAGAAGTAGTGAACAAAAACTTTGTTGTTCTTCTCTAAGTAAGGGAAGGCTATAAATAGGAAACGGTTTAAAAATAAAATTTCATGGACTCTATTATCAATTCTTTTGGATAATTATTTGAAACACAATGGCATTATAATGTACAAATGACTTCTGCTTAACCAGTGATAAAAGTGTTTTTCAAATGAGCCACTAGGGAAAAAAAGTTGCTTTGTGAGAAAAGTTATTATTTGGTTTGTTTAGCTTAGATTTCACAGCTTAGAAGTAGAGCGACAAAACTAAAATCCTTTATTCTTGAAGACCATTTTGGAAGTGGAATTGTAATTGATAAAAAGAAAACCAAACATTTAAAAAATGAAATATAGTAAAAATGACAGCTAATATTTTCCTGTAAAGCAGTCTTATTTATTGTGAAAGAGGGATAACATATTATTAAAAGAAATTAAAAGAAATATCTGCTGATGAAAAGTATTCAAGTTAAAAGTATCTTTCAAGTTCAGAAGTTATCTAGAACCTTATTATCCTTCTTAAGACCAAACAGTACTGAAAGTTTCTGAGTACATGTAGGCTATGTTTACAATACAATATTTGAATAAATACTGCAAAGAGAGACACAGGCAGTTAACTCTAGACAAAAATAAACCTTATACAGCAGCAGATTATCTTAAGTATCACACGATTTCATGTAACTTAATTTACTTCTTTCTCAGGATTATTTTTAAAGAACAAGCAAGGCACTCTATGGATTTGGGGAAAGTTGGGGAGGGTTATTAACTATGGAATGTTTAATAACTAAGAAAATAAAATAAATAAAAAAAACAACCCACAACAAACCTTCAAAGATTAATAAGAGAAGTCATACTGCATTGACAGAGATCCATCTTACTATATCCATGTCTGATATGTGCCTGTAGCAAATGACTTCTGAAGAATATTAAACTGGAACAAACAGATTGAATATTTCCCCTAGAATACTCTAGCAATGTAAATATCAAGAACCATCTGGAAAAGCTTAATTATATT
>NW_010170285.1:0-3188 GCF_000695765.1 Mesitornis unicolor | reverse complement strand
AGGGAAACTCACTTCAAAATCTCTTAAAATGTGAACTACAGCTTCAACAACTTGCATTCTAGTAGCCATGATAAAATAGATCAGCACAAAGTTAGTAAGATGGTCCTATCATTATATAATAATGAACTGTTAAACAAGGCTCAGGTTTGCATCTTTATTCCCATGGAATTATTGCCATTTGAAAAGTGTTAAGATTTTTAGAAGTAACATAGTGTCTCTCTTTTCTGAGCAAAAGCAAAAATGGGGTGAAAGGGTCCTATTGTGACTTCTACTGCTTCTTAAGTCTTATAAGTAAAAGATGACATAGTGTAAGAATGTATTTTCAGAATTTCACTTTTAAAAGCACCTCTTTATTCCACAGTGCTGAAGAAACTGCAGGTGTTGCAAAGCAAGATGTGAAATGCTGTAATTTAATATCTCATCCAAGTGTTATCTTGAAATATATTAAAGCAATATAAGGTGCAATACTATAATAAAAGGTATTATTCAAATATTATTACATTTCTGTTAAGTAAAATATTTCTTGAGACTTAAGGCTAATTCTTCTCAAATCTTAGAAGAAGATGTAGCTCTTATGAAGCAGAAATTTTTAAGACGTCTTATGGAACAAGGCTGGATTACAATTGCAATTTTGATACTCCTATATAACTTTTTTATTTTTAATCACACTAGATGATTTTCCACTACTAGATCTTTTGACCATAATTAAAGGTTGTGTCCCATCTCTGCATTTTGCTGGTGGGAAAATCACTGATCTCCAGATAAAAAAGTACTTTATTTTTCCTTGCTTGATTCTATTTCTAAATGGATTTTCATGTTATATGGATTTTTTTCACATTTTTTAACATGAATTTCCAAGAAAACAGATTCATTTGTTGACCCATGCAAACATGACAAAATAAAACACCTAAATGAGCAAAGTAGCATTTTTTTTATTGTTGTTGTCTTTTTAACTTCATCAGTCCTCAGCTCTAGGACCTCTGTTGTATGAGTTCAGGCTCCAACAGCACTGCACAGACTCTTGTCTTTTGTTTAACATTCTCTGAGGATGATGCATATGATTATGTCTACTCGATGGATGAGCAGAGGGAGTTTTCTGGAAGACCACTGAGGTGATACAGCTTTACTTGCATGGTTTTCGCAATACATTTGTCTGTCACTTTATGAAATCTATGCTCCAGATCTATGATCTGTGTAACTGGACAAAAGCCACCCCTGGGCATCTGTATGTACTTGTTACTGCTTATAGGTGCTTACCTCTCAAGAGGTCATCAAGTCTCACATTGTGACTAAATAAACACAAGGGAGATCAGAAATTCTCCTTCATTAGCACTTAGTTTATGTGACAGTATGCTTGAAGTTAAAATTTTAGGAAAAAGTGCTACCTGAATCTGGCTGAAATTAAGACAATATGAGGCCATTAAGTTGTGTAGTTCAAGGATTTAGGAGTGTCATCCTCTGATGAAGCAATTAATTCAGCTCACAGGCTTCTTCTGAACATCCTCTCTCCTTAATAACTCTTGAGCAGAGTTAGTCCAGGGGCTCAGGAGGCAGCAGTCTGCTCCTGACTGCCATTGCAGGGCTGCCTGTAGTTTTTAGTGTGTTGTCAAGTGGCTGAAGTAACTCTGATAAGGGGCTGCTCACACGTGCACACACCTTTTTGTACAGGAGCAGTAAGTCTCACACTTTTTGGTGTCTACTCCTTACCATGCCTGCTTAGTGCAGACAGTCTGACACCCAAACAGACAGATAACCCTGACCCTTGGGCACATGTGGACCCGATCATAAAAAGGTAGTCACAGTGCATCCTTTCCTGTCACCAACCAAGCTGGTTGAGTCACTATCCCTGGAGGTGTTTAAAAGATGAGTAGGTGTTGTGCTTAGGGACATGGTCTAGTGGCAGACTTTAAGCTGGTTCGATGGTTGGACTCGATGATCTTAAAGGTCTTTTCCAATCAAAACCATTCTATGATTCTGTGATTCTAAGCTGTGTTTCTGACCTTGCTGGAAAACTTGGATACTACTAATATAGTATGACTCTACATAAAATTAAGATATAGTTGAGATTTACTTGCTAATCACATATTGAATCCAGTAAATTGTGCCTGAAAGGCAGTTAACTTGTGTTATGCAACAACATTTCAATTATGGCATCATATCTTCATTTTCATCTTCCCTTGGTAGTTTGTTCTAGTAGTTATTACATGTTGTTTCTTTAAGTGTATGGATTTTTTTTTTTAACTCTCCTTGAGACTGCCAGCTGCTTCTCTGACACAGTTAGGAGCACTTTAGCACCCAAGATTCCCCTGTGAAATGTAGTTTTCTAGTAATCTTTAATGTTAGAGATTTTTTCCTGCCATAAAAGTGAGAACCTTAAGTGAATCAATTTAGCCTACCTTTTCTCTTCTGCAGCATTCTCTTTGTGATGTGGAACCTATCCACAGCATTTGAGTTATGGTCCCAGATATGGTATTGCTCTTGCCCACTCACTTGGCTGTGCATCATTAACCTTGTTTTCTACAGCACTGCACTTGACTGAGTGTTCAGTGGCTTGCCTGTTTTAATCTCCAGGTTCTTTTCAGAATTATGGATTTCCAGGAAACGATTACCCGTTCATAAGTGTAGCTTAACTTTCTTGTTTGTAGATGAATGATTTGTGACTTATGTTGCAGCAGTAATTAAATAGATAAAAGAATTCATCAGTCTTGCAAGAAGGCTGCTAAAAACTCCCACAGTTGGTTATGATTACTTACTGCTGATTCCATTTTGAAAAATATGTCAGTTTAATAATCTTGTATATCACAGTAGTTCCTAAAGGGGCAAACAAAGAATGAGTTCCTCTATCTCTTAGGTACTGTATAAAGGGCTTTTGTGAGGATTTCTTGGTCATTAATATAATTTGTATATGTATCTGAGCTGCTATGTTTACTGACAGCCTAACTTATTCATTTTCCACGCATCTAGGCGGTATCACTTACCATTAAAATAACATGGCATCTTCTAAAAATGTGTACCAGTCTTTGACACTTTAAGTAAATGTATGGGCCTGGCCTGGCATAGCGTGAGATAAATGCCTCAAAGCAGGTGATTCTCAAGAATCGACCCCCCCAGTGGTAGGAATGGCAGGGTTGGAGAACATGTCCAGGTCTACCCAAGCGAGGGGCGTGTCATGTCCTGTTGTGTGCCCT
>NW_010170284.1:0-18414 GCF_000695765.1 Mesitornis unicolor | reverse complement strand
CTGTGATTCTGTGATTCTGTGATTCTTTTTCTATGTGTTTAATTGAGAAATAGGCATTATGTGAGACACTGAATAAAATGCTTTTATACAGTGGTCTGAACAAGGAAAAGTGAGAAAAGCCTCAATAAACTGTAGATTGTTGCAGTTACTACAGAAATGGAAAAAGATGTCTTGTTTGTTATATTTGTTTAGCAGTTAAGTGCTGATATCCCTGTTATAACATGTTCTTACATTGTCATTATATCACAATACATATATTTAAGGTATTTATATATGTGTATATGATAAAAATTTGGAAAGATTTAGTTAGTAGTATTCTTTATGAGAGATGAATATTTGCTTACTTACATTATATTTTCATGCATCTATGCAACTTAAACAAAATAGCTTTAACACCTAACTGGAGTTTTCAAAATGATCCTTTAAGACAGCATGTTTATAATGCCTTTAGCTTATCTTTATGGCTGAGAAAAATTTTTGGTCCTTGGTGGCTGCTTTTGGTCCCCAGTGGCTGGAGATTCCTCTTTGGCTTGCAGAGAACCTTATAAACCCATGACAGGCAAAAACACACTAGCATGAATCAACCCCTTCCAGAGCAGTGCCATAACCCAGCACCCTATTATATGAGCTGCAGGTAGGAAAAAACTACTATATTCAGAAAGCTCTGTAGAGGTTCAGAATTTCACAGCATGTATACATCAGTCCTGCAAGGTGCAAGTCTCTTCTCCAAAAGAAAGGTACAGTTTGGGTTAACATTAATTTGATATTCACTGCATGTGAATTCGGTGTCCTTTACCACCGTCTGCAAAACCCTGTACCTCAGGATTTCTGTGTTAACATTTAGAGTAGTTTTTTGAGATATAATTATTTTCATCCTAAAGTAGGTGTCTGCACGGAATAAATGTTTTTAGAGATTCTAATTTCAGAAAGAATAGAATTAAATATTTCTTAGACATTTTAATATTAAGATGAGGACATACACTATCTGACTGTGTCTATGAAACAAAACGAAGTGGGAAGCCCATCCTGGTAATATTCAGTAACTTAGTGTTTAAAATGCTTATCGAGTATGTGTCTCTCAGATTCAGTTTATGCTTTTCCAGAGCCTGATCCTTTTTCTTTCTAACCACAGTTAGAAAATAAGTTTTCTAAACACCAATGTAGTTTATAAGTGGACTCTCAGCAGTCTTGATGTTTCTATTATAATTTCCACCTCTATAAATAACAAAATATAAAATGGAGCAGGACTTTAACCAGTTAAAGTGACTTCTAAAGTGCAAAGTAATGCCCTCATTGTTGACTTCTAGAATCAGTGTTTCTCTTATGCTTAGTAAATATTTATCTGAAAATGGAAAATAATAGGCACATGAATATTTAGCTCCCACATCTTATGTGAATGCTAGATATATCTAAGCTTCTTGATATTCTAGGATGCTATTCACTCTCTGATTATATCAGTATTTAAGAAGTTATTTTAGTAAACATCTGTCCAAATTGACATGTTTTTGCATCTTTTTCACTTTGATAAATAGATATCTTCTGATAGAACAGTATTTTTAAAGAAAACAACAAAAAAACTTTAAAATAGGTGAACTTTTCATGGAAAGCTGAGTAATAAGATACAAAAGGAACCCTTTTTCTTCTAGATAGAATCTGTTATATCCTTTTTCAGGAACATTTTCTACAGAAAAGTTAATCTCAGTTTTTTAATGAACAATCCCTAACATGATGACAGCCCTGCCTGCTACAATACATACCCTGAAAGGGAAAGTTTTAAGATCTATTTACTTCAAACTATTATTTTTTTTATTTTGTCTTTTCAAGCTGGCCTTCATTGACACAGCAAGTTCTTAACATTCTTTACAGCATCTGAAACCTAACTTGCAGGAACAGTCTAGAGAAAGTGTAAAAACCATGTGCTGTGATCTATTAGGCTATTACTCTTTACAAATATTACTACTGGCAAACAATTTAATAAACCATGAGTAATCTGAATTACCACATATAGAACTGAAAGCTTACAACGTAACTGCAGAAGAAAATCTCTGATTGCATTTGAACAGTTAAAAAAAATAATTTTTCCTATAGTTGTGGAAAATCAAGCTAGAATAAACTGACACTAGCAGGGTAAAGATTTTAGCTATGCTGTCCTTTTAGCAGAAAGTTTTTCCCATACCCCATCCAAGCTTGAAGAGCTCTCCACTGGTATTAATGAACTAAAAATCTTGTTATTTCAGAGAAATAATGATTCCTTCAAATAACCTCTGTTAAAAATGGGATGGCTTTCTATAGATTCCCTCCATGTCATCCTGATTCTCAGGTTTTTTCAGTGTAATCTCTCGAGGACAATAGTATATATGTCAAAATCTCCAGTAAAATTAGCACTGACTATTGGTTCTTCTGGAATTCTGAGACAGTCAATAGTGTCATGTATGATTCATCTTTGGGATCTTTCCATCTGATTAGAAATCCTTGAATCTTCTTTGACCATCTTCTGCTACTAGAATCATGTTTTGGGTTGGGAGGGACCTTGAAAGATCATCTAGTTCCAACCCTCCCTGCCACTGTAGAGATGAACAGTTTATTCTATAGGCTTTGCAGAAGTTCCCAGAGACAGTAAAGGCCAGTGTTGGTCATTTGTGCTCTCAAAAAACTCAGTAGCCATGTGGTGGCCATAATCAAAACTGTCTCAGTATAACTGTGTAAATATCCTAGTGAAGAAATCTTTGCAAAGAGAATTACCTAAGAAAGTTATTGAACATCATGCTACAGGCATAGCATAGTACATAAGTAAGAGACATTTCTTTTCCTCTGCAATCTCTATACTGAAGAATTGCTGTTGTCTTCTAAACAGACAGAAATTTCTATTTTGAGACCTTTGAACATTTACACAGCCCATAGGTAAATTTCAGAATTGTCACCATTGCTCTGTGTATTCAGATTTCAAAATTTTGCAAACCCTCCTAGAGCAAGATTTTCACTCAAAGGTCAAGCAATGTTTTAAATGACTAAGCACAAGAGAGTTGGTGCTATTTTTTTAGTCTGAACCATTTCTTTTTAGAGGTTAAAGTAATAGCAGCAGCTGATATTTGGGTTTTTTTTGCTGTGTTAGTAAGTGCTCATCAATAGTGTAATGGGCAGTTCTGAGTCTACAAAAAAACAGGTGTTTTGGCCAGGTACCATGCAGTGTACTTGCTGCTGTAGAGTTTTGATCCTTTGTAGAATTCTTCATCCCACCTTTATGTTCCCTCTGGTTGCAGTCTTGTCTATATTATATTTTACTAGCTCCAGGAATATTATGCTATAGTTTCCTGTTTCTGCTGATACCACTGATTGCAAAATTACCAGTGGAACTAGGCAGATTTTGATCCTTATTGCTACTATCACCAACAAACTGTGATTCTTTTCTGGTTTCAGTTTATCAGACAGAATCACTCAGAATATTAGGAGTTGGAAGGGACCTCGAAAGATCATCTAGTCCAACCCCCCGGCCAGAGCAGGATCACCTAGACTAGGTCACACAGGAACGCGTCCAGGCAGGTCTCTAATGTCTCCAGAGAAGGAGACTCCACAACCTCTCTGGGCAGCCTGGTCCAGTGCTCTGTAACCCTTACAATAAAAAAAAATTTCCTTCTGTTCAGGTTGAACCTTCTATGCTCCAGCTTGCTCCCATTGCCCCTTGTCCTATCATTTGACGTCAAAGAGCCTGGCTTCTTCCTCCTGACACTCACCCTTTACAAATTTATAAACATGAATGAGGTTACCCCTCAGTCTCCTCTTCTCCAAGCTAAAGAGACCCAGCTCCCTCAGCCGCTCCTCATGAGGGAGATGCTCCACTCCCTCGATCGTCTTTGTAGCCCTGCACTGGACTCTTTCAAGTGATTCCCTGTCCTTCTTGAGCTGAGGAGCCCAGAACTGGACACAATATTCCAGATGCGGTCTCACCAGACTTTCTGATTCTCTTTACAACTTCAATATTCTCTTCTGCTCTACCTCATTGCCAGGAATAAAGTGATCATGAAGAGCAGAAGGAAAAGACACAGCTGAGTCACTCTCATTTTCTTCTCAAGTCAATGTATCTCACATAACCTGAAATTTCACAGTTTCTCTCCTGTGTTTATTTAGCTTCTTTCTTTTACTGATTCCAACAGAGTTTTGTGTCAGTCATCTATGGGAATGTATGTGGATGAAAAAAATATAAAAATGAAAGTAATACTGGAGCTTAAAATTCCACACTTTCTGCAGAGGATTTGCCCTTCAATGTGGTTCCACGGGCTAATAATAAGCATAAATGTAAAAAGCTCTCCCATTTTAGGAAGTTAACTTTTCAAACCTCAGAGTTTAGGCAGAGTCAAGAACAATTTTCAGTTTTAGACCTCTGTCTTGCTTTTTCCTTTGAAGAAGTAATGGAAGTTGCAAAAGTTGAAAAACTGTAAATCTCATTAGAGGCACATGAAGTGGATGAGCTTCCTTGATTCTGCTGCCCACAACATCAGTCCACAAAGTTTATTCTCACTAACTTTATGTTTCACAGAAGTTCACTGACAGATGACAAAGAGTAGAAAATGGAGAAATCCAGCATCAGTTGTTCTCAAAGGACTTTTGAAAGAAACAGTCCTTCCCTGCTGTCACTTGCTATCTTTCAGAAACTCAATTTGTATTCTGTACTGACAGCTAAAAGCAGAATCATAGAAATACCTGATCCACACAGCAACAAGAATCAGAGCTTTTGGGAAGCTCCTTCCTCCTTTAAGAGAGTCCCTTGATGCTCAATAGGAAGAAGGGAGACAAATAAGTTCAGTCTTGGGAACAATGAGGGGAATATATGCTCTAATATATTTTTAGAGCCAAGTGCTCAAGTTCACTGTCTCTGGAGGAAATTATAAAAATGTAAACAAACGAATAATAGAATGTCAGCGTTTTTGTTGTTCATCCTCATAGAAGGCTGTAGGGGATAATCGTCAGGACCTAGCTTTGGTCATTTATACAGAAGTGATGTGAAATTAATACAAGAGACCAGGCCAAAAATATACTCTAATCCTTCCAGATGTGCCTTTGTGGTATTTCCCTGTAGTACAGGAAGGCCAGCAGCTCAAATTGAGTTTAAGTATCAAAAATTAAAATAATAACTGTCAAAAATGTAAACTTCCTTCAGACAAGAGTAAAATTTTGAAAGTACACCTAGGAAGTCTCTGTATACCTGGTGCAAGCCAGTTTAGTAATTTAAAACATTGCTTGATCTTTAAGTGAAAATCTTGCTTTAGGAGAGTTTGCAAAATTTTGAAATCTGAATACACAGAGCAATAGTGACAACTCTGAAATTTACCTATGGGCTGTGTAAACGTTCAAAGGTCTCAAAACAGAAATCTCTCTCTGTTTAGAAGACAACACCAGCTTTAAATTACATACATGCAAGGAGTCTGTAATAGAAACATAAGTTTTTAGAAGGCCAAAGTGTTGGAACAGTGGCCTAGGTGACTAGTGTGTGCAGTATGGTGGAGGCTCCGTCGCCACGGATCTGTGGAATCAAGTCTGAAGGCAAATAAACCAGAATTACATGAAGTTAAAGTTCTTGACTAATGAGGTCCACAAATTCAACCTGCTTTGGAGACAAATAGACACAGGCACTATAATAAAAAGATTTTTGTATGATATTGCAAAGTTGAATTTCTCATATGCTTCATTAGTGGATATTGTAGTCTTTTTCCCTCAAGCTGTTTTCCATCAAAATGGGGTAGAAATATTTTGTTTCTGGAAGCCCAGTGTCTGGAAATGTATCCCAAAATATGCCCTCCCTACTGGTGATTCATAGGTCTTGTCTGTCTACGTGCTATGCTTGCTGAAATCTCCTAGAATAATAGTTCTATGGACTTTGTTATTTCAAAGTAAGGGAAATTTCAAGTAAGAAAAGATATTTGCTCTATTATCATGATTGACATTCATTGTCATTTAGTAATGCAAAACCATAAATGGAAAATATAAAACCCACGGAATGCAAATTCCATGGAAATGACAAGGCTTATTGATTCAATACCTTTTCTTTATAGAGAGGTTTTTTAAATGAAAGCTATAACCTCAGGCTTCAGTGCAGTCACACTAACTGTGTTTACGGTAAAGTTCTATATACCAACTAGATGACACAGAATAAATCTTTCTGTTCTGTGCTATTCATACTTAAAAATTTACTTCTGTGACAGCACTAAATTACATTGTAGCAAAAAGTACAATCATAAATTCTCCTGGAAAAGGATCTACATTTTAGACAGCCTTGTTTGATTCCAAAAATCTTCCTTACTTAAAAATTTGTGCTGGATTCCATATCTATAAAATGACACTAGTTTTTGAAATGGAAATCAGCAATAAAGCCAAAATAATTTGATTTATGACAAGTCTTTTCTTATTGTTGCCCATGTGTACTTAGCTTGGCAAACTCATGCTACTTTGAAATGTAATAGATATTTCTCATTGCCTTAGAAAAGTCCTTTGTGGCTACTTCTAAAATCAATTGTGCTGATTTTTCTCTGCTGTATTTTAAATTTTCATTGCTTATTCACTTGATGTACATACGGGGACTAAGTTTGTCTGTCATGGTGTTTCAATGCTGGTTCCAGCTGTAATCCCATTACATCTGCTACAGTGTCAATTGCTTTCAGATTATTTATTTCCCACATAGATGGCTCTAATGCATTTATACATTGTATTAGAATCCTGAATGCAAATTTGTAATAGTGTTGCTTGCTGGTATAATTTTCTCTTTAGACTTCTTTTTTTTTGTTGTTAGTAATAAGAAAACATGCTTTGGTTCTAGCTTTATAATTATCATATAATGTATTTCTTCTTGCTAATTCCTAGTAGGAATTCTTCCTGATGACTTTATGAAAAGACTAGGAAAAGCACTCAGATTTATTTCTTTGGGGCTGTAATTAGTCATTGATGAGTCTACGAAATGGCGCGTGACTGCCCGCAGCTGGATGGGATGATGTTACAGGGCATTTTGTTGGGCTTCATTATGATATTAATTGTCAAATTATTTTGACTGTGGGTCTTTGAGACTTCAGACCTCCATCATCCTTCAAACACACTGTAGTATAAAACTGTGAGGTCTATTTGTAGTGATGAGATCTTTGAGTTGTAGCAGTTGTAATCTGCCAACTTTTTGGTGCAACTTATTTAATATTTGCCTCCTCATTTGTTAACTGTTATTCTCAGTCACTGGAAATCTATATAATACCTTGTTCAGTTTTCTCAAAGAGGCTAACATCTTTGTACTGCCAATATATATATTTTAAATAGCAATAAAAATGATAAATTTCAATAAATATGTATGGCAACTATATGCTATTGACATTTATGACAACTATAAACTTTAACTATATATAACTGTTATTAGTCATAAACATTAACTATATGACAACTATAAACTTTCAGTTTTCTGAAAGTAAGAAGATTATAAATAACCTGAGGCTGATCTAAGTCCAACCTTAAAACTTGACTGAGGTACATAGATACCATTGACTTTCACTGAGAATAAAAGTAATATTCTCAAAAGCTACATTTGAGAAGTCTAGTCTCCCTAGGCCCAACTGTAGTGAAGGAAGAAGACAAACCCATCCAAAAAAAAGAAATCAGAAAAGCATTGGTTGGGCTATTACTCAGATACTTTCCAGAGAAATACACTGTATTTACATGGGCTGCAATGATATGTGGAACGTAAGGCTATCTGGCTTGTCATTAAAATACTAGGACAAGAGGCAGGAAAAGTATAAAATTAAACACCTAGATACACAAACCTTAATGAAGTGGAGATAACAGAAGCAATGTCCAAAGTCTCAAGTCATTGAATGATGGAAAACTAAAGGTATCTCTCAGATATATCCATGGAAAGACTCACCCAGAACACTGTAACTAGTAAGAAGCAAATGAAGATCATCATTGGTCTAATGGGAAAGAGCAAATACATGGGATTTTTGAGGGGGACTGGAGTTATAGATGTCACAAGATGTTTCTGAGAAGGGCCAAATACAGAGAAAGGAAGGTATGTGGGAAAGCTGGAGAGGAACAAACTTGGGAAAATAGAGAGGACAGGAGATAATTCCAGGGATCATGGTTGTTAGTTAAAGTGAGAGCAGTGGATATTATTTACCTAGACTTCAGGAAGCCTTTGAGAATGTGAGCCATAATATCCTGCTATAGAAGCTGTTGATGTATCGGCTGGATGTGCAGACAGTGAGGTGGGTTGAAAACTGGCAGAATGGCCAGACCCATAGGATGGTGATGAGCAGTGCAAAATCTAGTTGGAGCCCAGTAGCTAGCTATGTACCTCAGGTACCAATACTGTGTTTAGTCCTGTTTTACATCTTCATTAATGTTCTGGATGATTGGACAGAGACTACTGTCAGCAAATTTGCAGATGACACAAAACCAAAGGAGTGGCTGACAGTGCTAGAGGATTGTGCTGCCATACAGAGGGATCTGGAGAAATGTCTGACAGGAATCTTAACATGGGGAAATGCAAAATCCTGCACTTGAGGAGGAACAACTCAAGCATCTGGGGTAGCACCCAGCTGGAAAGCAGCCCAGAGGCAATGGACACAAATTGAAACACAGAAGGTTCCCTCTGAACATCAGGAAAAGCTTTTTTACTGTGAGGGTGAACAAGGACAGGTTCCCCAGAGTCTCCTTCCTTGGAGACATTGAAAAACAATCTAGACATGGTCCTGAGCAACTGGCTCCAGGTGGCCATGCTGCAGCAGAAAGCTTGAACCAGATGACCTTTAGAGATCCCTTCCAACCTCAACCATTCTGTGACAAAAGAGGCAGCTGGGTATAGATAAGCTGCTGGTCAGTACAATCATCTTGCCATGCCCTACCTCTGCTTGCCTCATTCTGCATTGCCTTCCCATTAAATGCTGTTCCAAACTGTTTTCCTAGGTGACGGTAATGTCTGTCCTGCTGGCGTGCAGGTGCTGCCTGCTAAGGCACTGCCCTGTTTGTGTTGATCTACTGATGTTCAGAATTAACCATGTGGTTTGCATGTGTGTGTTTGTCCATACTGGGGATAAATGCTCAGCCTTGCTAGTGCCTAGATCTGGTATCACAGGACAACAACAGCCTGGCTCCAAGGAACTGGGACGGACAAATCCTCTGAGTCCCAAATCCACTATATACTGCAGTCCTTTAAGATAAGTCTCTGTGTGCTTTAATAATTCTTTGAAAAAAAGACTAAATCCTGGACAACTCTATTCCTTCAAAAATCTTATAAAAATCTTATTTTGAGTTTATAGTCTATTTTCTGCTTTTTCTTACCTGTAGCAATTAATCAATTTTTGAATGTTATCTCTCTGCATGAAAACAGAACCATAAATATTGGCTTAATATTTGATCTTATCATAACTTCAAAGTCTTTTTTTTTCACATTTATATGGCATCATTTTACTAAAGTTAGGTCTTTCCGGACTATAGCTTCTACAAGCATTTGATGGGAACACTATTTAGCACCGGTCTGTTGAAGTCCTAAGTGAGATAAACTTCGATAATTAGAATTTTTTTGCCCTATGCAAATACAAATCTCTACACAGTGCACTGTAATTTATTTCATTGCAAAAACTGGAAGATTTTTAGACATTTTTAAAGGCTTGCATGTTCACCTCAGTTACTACATCTCAGACAAAGAAGACAAGAGACAAACTTCAGCATGTATCTTTTCATGGAAGTGTTTCCATTCAGGAGGACACGCATCGAAATGCATGGAATAGTGTCCATCATAGAAACGTGGGGTTTTTAAAATTTGATTATTTTTTAAAACACTTTAGAAGTAACATAAAATCTTATCCCTTTTAATAGTCTGTATACATATGTACCACCTTAAATACTCAAAAATGCTCAAGAAGTGTTTTGCCAGTGTATTTGTCCACAGCATGGGAATGAATTTCACTCTGTGTGTCTAAGAATTGCTTAATTGCTAGCAATAGCTGTTTACACTGACAATACATCCAGTGATTAATTCATAGAATTCCTATGGAAAGACTCAGCCACATAAAGGTCTCAAAGGTGCAAGCCAAGGTGGAGAGCACACTGTAAAATATTTAGCAAACACTAAAGAAAACCACAGAGAACTAGACAAGGACCCAAGGGTAGTGGAGATACATTAGCTGCCTCAAAATAAATAAATGCTTTGAACCAGGAGACAGATATTTTAAAACAAATGAAAGACTGTCTACTTCCACTGGACACAGAAACACACAGACTTGGGGTAATATTTAAGAATGTGTATCACAGGGAACAGAAAAAACTTACATTATCCTAGGTAACCTTTAATTAACTTTGCAATTTAAAAAAAAAAATCTTTATTTTAGCAGTGTCTCTGTGATAATCAAAAACTTATTCACAAATTTCTATGTTAAATTGATCTTTCTCAAAAACTAAATGTTAATTGGCAATTTTTAGTGGATTATTTCATTATCTTAATTAAGCACTGTGAGAATTTCTTTCTCTTGTACTCATTGCACTGAATGTTAATTTGATCTCTGTTTACTTAGAGAGCTCTAAACTGTGGACATTCCCTTCTAATAAGAGGAAATTTTGCAAAATTCATTAACCAAGTCATACACTGTACAGTTTTTACCTTTCCAGACTAATCTTAATTTGTTTATTATATAGACCTGTCAAATTTTAGCTTTTTGTCTTATTAATACATGATCTCTTCCCAGAAAGCTATATTTGTTTTTCATTACTTCAGGAAACACTTAAAGATTTATTGCAGCAATTGAGAGACGGGACGCAGCTTGATGCAAGCAAAATGTCGGTTTATTGTGTGCAGTGGCTTCCTTATATACGCTTACATGGGCTGCGTATTTTAAACTGATTGGTTCATTTGCGCGCGGCTGCATTTGATTGGTCAGTGATGCACCGTTACACTAACAAACACCTCTTGCCTTTCAGGCAGAGCCCCTGATGGCTTTCTCAGCAGGGTGCCTGGAACTTGCTTTTCTCAGGGTTGAAATACCTGTTTTTCCAGTCCTTGTTTACCCCTTTTATGGTCATGACTTGAGCAGCACTCAGGGTCCTGCTCCCCAGGCCCTGTCCTACAATTTATAGCTCGTGGTACTTCCATACTCTGATGAAAAATGCCACAGATACTTTCCTCCAAATATGAAAATATGCCTGCACTTGTTAAAATGTATCAAAAATAATAATAAGCTCTTAAAAATGTTTCCATCAGTTTCTCTTAAATAATCAGCTAATTTCTCTTAACTTTCAGTTTCTTCCGTCCATGTAAGTCTGAATACAGGACAGCTGTCTGAGCAGTGAAGTGTGCCTATGCCTTGATGAAAGCTGTACCTGGTGATGTGAGCCTGAAGCAGTAGTCTCCTTTCTTTTCAAATGAACACAGTTTTCATTCACATTCATATACTCTAATAATCTTTTTTGTTTGTTTTCAGTATCTTGTTAGTAAGCCTGCATTTTAATGGTTAAGATCATAGGACGAATTGTGCTTCCATTTATAATGCATTAACTGCAGAAGTCATCAGTTAGGGCTGAACCCAGCTAACCAATCCTCCCCTCAAGCCTGCCAGTATTCTTCATGGGTGGCTTGAATCCAGTAGTTCACAGCCCCAGGCCTCAGAGGCCATGTCCCTGTATCAGTCCATGTCTCTGCCCTGGACCTGCATCCTTTAAAATAGCCTGTTCTGTCCCACAGCCACTAAACCACTGCATGGCAGGCCTTTGCTGAGCCCAGGTCTGTTCCAGGTGTGATGCATGCCTTTCTGGGAAGGGAGGCTGCTGACAGGGCCCTGAGGGCTCTGCTAGGCTTGAATGACCCTGCTTGGCCTCCCCAGGGCTTCACCCTACCCTGCCCATGGCCCAGGGCCCCATTTCAGCCCAGTTATTTCCCCAGTGACACCATAGGACACCAGTCTGGAGCCAGTGCTGGTTCTGCTGTGATAAGATCCATGGTTGCAGTGGGTCCTGCTTCACTGACAGGTAAAAGCGCTAGCAACAAGACATAGTCCTCACTAGCCAGGTTACTGGGTAAAACAGATCAAAGCAGAAATGTGATAGCACACAAGAAAATACGAAGAAATACCAGCTCTCACAGAGGCTATCCAGCTGGCCTGGATGCACTGGCATCACCAAAAAAAAGAAAGTTTTCATGTCTAGTTGTTTGGAGATATGATAAGATAGCAATCATTATGCTTATGTGAATGTTGTGGTTTAGGGCTAGGATGGCCACTAAATGATGGGCAGATGCTCTCTGTTAACCCATCTCACCTGCCCAGAAAGAAAAGAGAAAGAGAATATGGGTTGGAAAAGAAAATTAACAAGTTTAATGAAACAATAGTAATAATACTGGATAATAGTGTAAATAAGAAAATAATGAAATACATACAAAACTAATGTCAAATACTTCCTCTTCAATGTTGATTACTTCACCAGAGGGTCTGCAGAGCAGGGCACTGGAAAAGCCCCAGAACGGACCCAGAAGCAGGTGGGAGCAGGATGCAGGAACTGGATTCAGGAGCAGATTGGGATAGAAGGCAGACAAACTAGCAGGGTTCTGCTCAGATATTGGCCATGACAGAAGAAACGATGAAGACGAGGAAAAAGAGAGCTTGACCCTCATGATACCTCAACTTCACACTGAGTATGATATATGTGGGATGGAATACCTTGTTGGTTAGTTTTGGGTCATCTGTCCTGCCTGCTCCTCCCCACAGGTGTGACACCACCCTTATGACACCCTAACATGGCACCCATGGTGTGGCATAGGCACAAGTATAAGCAAGAGCCATATTTACATAACATACGTAATAGTGACTATAAACATCAAGCACTATCAGTTGTAGAAATCAACATTGTCTGGAAAAACATGCCATTAATTTCCGAAAGTACTGTCACCCAGAAGAGAATTAACTGGAAAAGTAATATCACTAGATAGAGAATTAGTTCTATTTAAATCAAACTGGAACAGCAGAGGTAATTCCTTTTTTGAAGGACATAGGAGAAAGCACAAATGTGGCTTCTGAACGAAACATCATGTTTTTTTAAGGCAGTACCAAAGCTTGTGTTTGAGTAGCAGCAGATAAACAGGTATTTTCAAGTCAGTTCAGGATGTGTTTCAAAATATTTCTGAAAAGTGAGCAACATCTTCGTTAATGTTTTTCTGGCCAAGTAGCTATTTGATCTCTTAAAAAACCATTGCTTTACAAATATGTAAATACATTTCTGCTGCCAAAAATATCAGTAGGTAGTTTGCACACTGATTATTAAGATTTTGACTGCTTCAGTTTTCATGATGGTATTAATAATTTAATCAAGCGTTTAATATTAACAATGTCAATTACAAATTTCTCCTTTGCTGTGGACTGATTTATTATTGTTCACCTAACACTGATATGCATATCGTTGTAAGAAGAAAGGGCTATAAATAAGGATTTCTATCCATCTAATTACTTTAATTGATTTTTACTGAAATACTTGACCTTTGATTCTCCCTTCACATTCAGAATTGATAGCTCACTCTGATGGTCATCAACTATGGGGAAAATAACCTAAAATTTCAATTAAAAGCATGCAGTGCAGGCTAATCTATGGATCTCACATTGGTAACACTTCATAATTTTCTGCTAGAGAATGCACGTCATGTTTGAGATGAAAACTCTCGTAAAAGTACCTGAAGAAGTAGGACAATTAAGTATATATAAAAACTGACAAACAAAAATAACTTAGGAGTCTTAGGATACTTCTTCATATATGCCTACAAATTACACCTAGTAAATAACACTACTCATTCAGACCAAAGACCACAAGATATGTCAAAGAAGATAATTTCTACATTCTCTTTCTTGAGTGACATGAGTGTAGCAATGCCCTCAACTATCTACACTCTCTTCTCCAAGAGTTAGTTTACAGACAAAGCTGGCCTAAAACTGCTTTTTATTAGAAAAACAGCCAGAAAAATTCCACACATTTGTAAAGTGACAGAAACGTCTGTGGACTTAAAGTGTGGACAAAACAGAAGTAATAAACATTGAGATAGATGAAATATGCTAAATTATAAAGTTTTGTTGATGTTATTTTGAGTAAAATTTTCCTTCAATAAGCATATCAGAAGATTTTTCTAAGACTTTTATACTTTTTGCATCTGAAAAACACTACATTATATGACTTCACTGAATTTGAAAAGGTTGCAAAGCACTTACAGAACATAATCACTGTGTTCGAAGCCTATGCTATGGCAGAAACATACAGTAACTAGCTGTAATCTGCATAGTATATTAGCATGTTTTGAAAGAGAAACTATTAAGTGTTTTGATAGGAAAAATAAGACAATGATCTCAAAACCCTTGTCAGTTTAAAATTACTTTACTGTGGAAAAAAATGTTCTTCCATAATTGGAATATATTATTACTTTTATTATTTTTGTTGTTGCAGTTGTAAGCATTCTGTGTCTGAAAGTGTTCTAGTTAAAAGTATATTTTGCTAGATTGGATGGATGTTGTATGTTGGATGCAAAGTGAGACTAATTGGGCATATATTGAGTCATCTATTTGCTGCAATACGAATATAAAGTGGAAGTAAGATGGAAAATAGATTTTTTTTTTCACTAGGAAGGAAAACAATGACTAACTCTAAAAAAGCATATTTATATTATTCAAAATTATTATTCAAAATAATTCCTTATAAAAATTCATAACATTTAAATTAGCTCTAACAGTATAATATTCCAAAGATGCTGATTCATTTGCTAATAGCTGCTGAAAAAATTCTTTCCTATCTTTCAGTCAATGCTTTAAGTCTTCAAAGCATTTTCCCTTTGTTACTTTAAAGGAAAACAAAATATATTCCTAATTCTTTTTTTTGTGTGTCTGTGCATAGTATGCTATGTTCTTAAATTTGCTGCCTCATATGACAAGATTTCTAAGAGAAAAGTAAATTCTGAAAAGTGAAAGGCTATTTTGGATTTTCAAATTAAATTACTGTGTATCTTCCTTGAACACTGGTCTACTGAAAAGTTCAACAGAATGATTTTTGTCTGAAGGTGTACTTATTTTGATCAAAGTCCTTGCAAAAATTGAGTTATTTCCCAAGGAAAGACCACCATAAATAGACACATTTTCTTCCTTTCCCATACTTTCAAATCTGTGGTGAAAAAGGTTGATGAAGACCACTAGCATATAGAGTCATAGAATCATAGAATGTATTGGGCTGGAAGGGACCTTTAAAGATCATCTGGTTCAACTCCCCTGCAGTGAGCAGGCACATTGTTACCAGATCAGGTTGCTCAGAGCCCCATCAAGCCTGACCTTGAATATCTCCAGGGATGGGGCTTCCACCACTTCTCTGGGCAACCCATTCCAGTGATCTATCACCCTTATATTGAAAACCTTTTTCCTAATATTTTCCTTGAAAACTTCTGGCTTCTAAATCTTCCCCACTGCTGCTTTGGAAAACAATTAAAATCTCTTGATCTACATTGCTCCACAGAACAACTGGACATTTTGAACAGAAAAGGCACAGATGAAGCTTGACTGACAGATGACAAGAGGAAAATGAACATATGGACAAGTTGAAATGTTGACATCTCAGCTACTCAAATTACTTTTTAAAGTCTGTGACAAAAAGTCACTGTTTACTGAGCATGTCTGTCACATCACATGGCATGTTCCTCTTCTTCTTCACTACCTGTAAAGTAAGCCAGGCCTCACTAGCTCAGGTTTATACATCCAGATTCCTATTGTTTAAAATGAAGTTCTATGAAGGTTTCAGTCTCTTTGTTTGGCTTAGTTTTGATGATTGTCTGCATATGTTGTTGCATTGCCTGTTGTTTTAAGTAATTATTGGGATATAACAACATCTTTAAAATTAGATTTCTGACACATAAACTAAACCACACACTAACTAGTTCTCAAGAAAATCTGCTGTCTTCCACCTTTTTAATTTTGTTTTGTTGTTTGTTTGGGTTTTTTTTGTTACAGGTACTCTAATTTTATCAAGAAAGCATAATTTATTGACATTTTGCTGTGTTTTAGTAGTAATCCTATTTCTTATTAGGAGATGCCCTCGATGGACACCGTGCTAACACAGTTTCCTACTATTCTTGCACCTCTCTCTCTCAGGTTATTGCCAACTATATGTCATCAAGTAGTTTAAAGAGAAACTGATGTGCATGTACAGAACACAACAGAAAATATATTTGTTTTAAAAATGGAGGAGCAACAGTGATACAATCTAGTTTACAGAATGAAGGAGCATATTTTCATAAGCTTAGAAGACTGAACACTTCTACTGAAACAATGTAATTAAAAGTTACAATAAAAAAATGGGTTAGCATTCTTAGTGACATTTGATTAAACATGCTAGCTAGCAAAAATATACAAATGAAGGTCACATTTGCAAGTATTATAAGATAGACTACATTTTAATTGGACAGTTGAGAAATGTCAATGAGTTAGTAACTGACCAGGAGTCACTTGAAAAAAATAGGAACAAAAGAAAACAAAACATCACCCCTAGAGTCAGAATCCTTTACTCTCTATAGATTTCAAATACTGCAAAGTTTTCAAAGAAGTTTGGGGGATGGATTCAGTGAATTTTCCTTGTCATCTTTCTCTGTTTGAAGAAAGAATATATTTTGGTCAAATTGCATAGTACCATTATTGCTGTGATTGTGCCTTTTGAAACAAATCTGTCAGATAAAAAAAAAAAAGGATAGTATTTGTGATTTGTATTCATGCCCATGAACTGTAGCTAAGGAATGCATATAAGCATGTGTCATCCTATGGGAAAATATCTCTTTTGTCTCAGTCAGCTCACTTCTCCCACAGCACATATTAAATGAAGTTGAATTTAACCTGACATAGATATTACAAATTATTGGAGTAAAATTCTTTCAGATTATCTTCAAATTCAAATTTTGACTTTTTCTATAAGAAGAAAAACTCTGTAATCTGTAGAAGACAATTTCTTTATTACCTGTGATGCTGTTTTTCCTCATGTTGAATATGACCAAAGAAAGGCTAAACAGCACATGTGCTGAAAATAAAAGATGCATGAATGATTTAATGAGTTAACATAGATTCATTAAAAAGTCACCAAAACCCATTCAACTTACAGTCTGCTGTTGGAAATCACATTTAAGAAAATATGTGCTAGGAATAAGAAATACAGTCTATCTTAGAACTGTCATACTGTTAAGATGACTGTAAACCTGGTAGTTCTAGTGCAAAGAACTATGAAGGCTAACCAAGCCACAGATTTGACTGTGTCTGGTTTCCAGTTGCTTAATATCTTTGCCATTTGGGGCTATATATTCTTCATCTGTGTCTGCTTGCAGCTGAAAAATCATTGAATGTTTTATCCCAAATACTTAAGTTACTTCTGAAGATGAATTTAGGAAAAATGTAACTTCAACATGAAGCACAAATGCAGCTGAGATCTGAGAGCTACCCATAGGTCTTGGATAGAATTTGTCGAGGATTTTAAGGGTAGACTGGTAAACCTAAAAAACATTACAGAGTAACATCTACTCTCCAGGAGCTTAACTATGTACTTAAAATATGGAAAATAAATTTATTCTCCCAAGTCTCAGAAGTCTAATCCAAATCAAATTAAAGGAATAATTTTATTGTAAATAGTACTCCGAGAAAAATATATTTTATTAAACCATTGCAACCAGGCAGTTCAGAGGTCTAAAGCTCTGGAGGCAGATGTTTGGATTAGGAAGTGGGTGCTGTTTTCAGGTAAACATTACTTGTCAGTAATGATCACAGGCTACAAGTTTTCAGTAAACAAAACAACAAATATTTGCTCAAGTATATTTTTTTTAACCATTTCCAGTTATGTCTTACTCCGATACAACTTCTCCATGAGCATGGCAAAGCAAGCAGAGTCAGGGTGAAATTTCACATTGATCTCTAATCCCAGCCAAACAAAACAATTATACCATGAGCGGTCAAGAATCAGCTTTCATAATAATGCATTACTGCAGGTTTTGATCGTGTGACTTTTGTGTCCTTCCCTTCTTTTTCTTCCCATGGTACTTTACTTTAATGTTGATTCTTTTCTGCTTTCAAACCCTGGATTTACCACCACGGAACAAGTGCTCACTGTTCAACTAGTGTATTGGGTTTTATGTGAGGGGTTTTTAGTTGTGTCTTTGATAAAGCGGGAAGGGCTATGGAGATGGCCCTTTAAGAAGCTACCTGAAAAGCTCCCCTTTTGCCTTTGTCAGACCCACCTCTGACGGGGGCCAAGCCAATCAGCGCCCCTGCGAATTCATGTATTTAAGGGGGGTGCAGGGCATACCTCTCTCTCTCTCTAGCACTGGACCTGACCAACACGGCCCCAGGTGCGGGTGGCACAGCCCCGGCTTTGCCCGCCTGGGCTTGGCTGGCCCTGACCGCAACTTAA
>NW_010170283.1:631-4145 GCF_000695765.1 Mesitornis unicolor | reverse complement strand
GGGGTACGGCGTTTCCTGAGGCTTTATCCACCGCCGGGGCTGGGAAACACATGGGACGGGGGAGCCTTGGGGAGCCGCGAATGGACCCGGGGAGAACAAAGCAGCCGGAGGGATGTGGGGAAAGGAGGGAGGATGGCTCACGGGTGGCTTTGCCCAAATTTTCCATCTCGGTTCTGTCGCCGGGGATGTTTTCTGGGTGAGAATGTGCCCTTCTGGTTGTCCACGGCTTTGCTGGAGGTCTTGGGAATGGTGGTAGGGAGAGAAAAGGGCATCCCCCTGCATCCTCCTGCATCCCCACTCTATCCCATTACATCCCACTGCATCCCCATTGCAGCCCGCTGTATCCCCCTGCATCCCATTGCATCCCACTGCGCTGTGGAGAGCAATGTCCTGCTTCCAGTCCAGCCAAGGAGGGCTGTGGGTCACTGCTGTCCCGTCTACCCTGGGAGGGCTTTGCATGGCAAACTCCACCTCATACAATGCAAAAGTCAATGGGAAATGGCTCACATTTGGCATCTTCCACGCTGAGCACTGGAGGAAGCTTTTTATTTCCCTCCAGTTGCTGTCACGGAAGAGGAGCAGAAGGAAAATCACTCCCATGGAGTGACCAAACCATCCTTCACAGCGTCGCTCGGCACGGAGCTGAGCAAAGAGCTCAGAGCCCCCACCCCAGTGCCCAGGGCTGGGGAGAGGGGAGTTGGCCCTGGATGCCCAGGATTTGGGTGCTGCACAGGGGAGACAGGAGAGGAATTGGGGAGAGTGATAATCCCTTTGCCTTGTATTGTAGCATCCCTGCCTTTCTGCCTTCCCGGAGGCTGCTTTCTGCCTGCACCCCAGGGAGGTGAGGACAAGGCTGCAGGCAGGAGGGTGCCTGACACTGGTACAACCCCGAGTCTGGCAAAAGCATGGGGATAAGGATGTGCAGGCAAAGAAACTGCAGGCAGGGGGTCCTGGCTGCCTGCAGGGACAGAGACCGATAGCAGAGCATGCCAGGAGTGGCTTTTCGGGGGCTTGCCCCTTGGCTCTGTCTCTCCGTGCCTCAGTTTCCCCACTGGTTGCAGAGGGGCCATGCTCTGGCCTGGCTCCCGGCCTGGCCGCCGAGGCTTGAATTCCTGCTTTGTGCCTGCTGCGCCGGTCGGAAGGTGCTCTGGGAAAGCAAATATTCCTCGCCCCGGCGTTTACAGCCTGGCTGCTCCCTCTCTTTGGCTGCCGGCGAGGGGCACCGGGAGAGGGGCTGTGCCGCTGCCGGGGCCTGGCTCGGCTCTGCTGCCTGTCCCCATCCTGTCCCCCTTGTCCTGGGGGTCTCCGTGGGGCTGGCAGGCTGCGGGGAGCAGTGGGACACCCAGGTCCCCCACCTCCATGGCCCATGAGATGCTCTGCATCCCTGCGCCTTCACACCCACCCTCCACCCCAGGGCAAGGCAGACCCCCGAGCCCAAGGGGGACCCCCAAAACCCCGTCAGAGCAGGGTGCCCGCTCCTCTGGTGTTTTGCTGTGAGCGGGCGCAGCTGGGCCGGCGTGCGGGGGCGAGGGGCGGCGCGGGGAGCATTCCTGACATATTTAACGGCTCTGCAGAGCCAGTGGGATGCTGCCCCGGTGACTCCATGGCTTTATGACCTGGCAGCTCGGCCGAGGTCAGGATGCACCTCTTAAACCGCTCTGCTCCATCCCACTCCGGTGATCCCTGGCTGGGGTAGAGCTGCTCGCTCTCTGCTTCCTCACATGCTCCAAAATCCTCCCCTCCACTTCCTGCCTTGCACCGGCAGCGATGCTCATGGCTCGGCATCGCACGAGGGCTTGCATGGAGCTGCTAAATCGGTGAGAGGAGGCTGGGCTGAGCCTTTGCTCCCAAGCAGGGGATGCTGCCCATCGTGATGGAGCCGTGGGATCCCATCCTGATGGAGCCGTGGGATCTCATCCCGATGCAGCCACCATCTCGAGGGAGCCATGGGATCCCGTCCTGATGGGCCACGGGATCCCGTCCTGACGGAGCAACAGGATCCCATCCTCATGGAGCCATGGACCCCGTCCTTCCCGGTGCCGCTCCGAAGGCCATCAGGATGAGGGTTTTGTGCTAGGATGGACCTGGGGCTCGTTTGCCCCAGACTGCCCTGGAACATGATCCCGTCCTGTTTATCTGCCGCCCTCCCCTGCCAAGGCTTCCCCGCCGCTCTGTTTGCTTTTGCTGCTCACCAGAACATCGCGTTCGCGCCCCGGCCCCTTCCCGCGGGTTATTATTTTATTTTTTTTTTGCTCCTGCGACACAATTCCCAACCTTGGTGGAGTCCGAGGCTCATCCCAAAATCCCAGCGAGGTCAGGCCCACGGGTACCCCTCTCTGCTGCTTGCATCGCCCAGGGGTGTGAAGGATGCTCAGCATCTCCTGCATCCCTGGCGTGTGGGGACAGAGGGACCCCGCGGTGACAGCCACTGAGCCGTAGCATCGGGATGGGGGTGCAGCAGGGGTTGGCTTGTTTCCGAATGAAAAACCTTGTTTGTCTAAAGCTTCGGCCCCGGGGGTTACGTCACCCTTCCAAGAACCCGAAAGAAAACAGAGAGCACAAAAAGTCAAACAACAGCGGAGAGCTGAGTTATCTCCTGGCTGCTAGGAGCGGGGCGGGAGCCTCACCGGCGGATGGCTGCTTGTTTTTCAGGTGTCAGCAGGGATGTGCAACTCCCCTTCCCCGCTCCTCTGTGGTCAACAGGGATGAGGATGGGGCTACCATGGCCCCGTGGCCAGCGCCCGCCCCTGAAGGCCGGAGTCCCGCTGGCACCGGACCCTCTATGCTGGCACTGCCACGGCTCGGACCTTGCCCCCAGTGCCTCGGTGGCCAGTCCTGGGGTGAGCCAAAAGCAGCCCCATGGCCTCCCAGACTGGGGACACTGCATCCCCTCTGGGCATGGTGAGGGATTTTAGGGAGCAAAGACGCCCCTCAAACCAGGGTACATGGGGAGAGAGCAGGAGGATGCAACCAGAGTCCAAACCAACGTGGAAGTTTCTCAATATTTGGGCCTGTCCCCAATATGTCCTTACAGGAATCGCTGCCGGGGCACCCCCTGGGGATTTCTGGGGGAGCCGAGCTGCCTCGCACCGCCTGGGAAAGCAGCCCCACGTCCCCACGCTCGCCCGCCCGCCTCCCTCACGTCTCCCAAATCCCTCACATATGGTTTCTATATCACTTGGCTCTGCCGACGCTTGCTCGGCTGTAAGCGAGCTTAACTTTCCCTTGTCTTTCCATGCGGCTCTTGGCACGGGATGCACGGCCCCGGTCCTCCCCCCCGCTGCCCGTTCGGACACGTCTCTCCCAGCGCCGAGGAGGGTGCGGGGAGCCCAGGGCCTGCTCCTGCCTCTGCTTTGCCCTCAAATTGCACCCTGGCCATGCCAGCAGCACATTTGTGCCAGGGAAAGTGCCGGCCCTGGCTTGTTTGACCCAAAACGTGGCTTTTTCACCCCCAAAGCCAGCGCCGGAGCAGGGTTTGGGCTCGGTGCCATGGGTCCGGTGGAGCTGGGGGGTG
>NW_010170283.1:0-233 GCF_000695765.1 Mesitornis unicolor | reverse complement strand
GGCCGAGGGCAGGAGGATGAGGAGGAGGAAGGGCTGGGCAGGGTCGTGTCCTCCGGACTGGGATGCTGAAGCGTTTCTGCACCCAGAGCGGTGCTGGGCGTGGGTTCATGGCCTCGGCAGACGGACGGACAGACGGACACCCCTCGGCCGGCTCCGTCGCAGGCGCTGGGCGCAGTGGGAGCTTCCTGGGCCATCTGGCTCTGCTCGGCGGTGGCAGATGACCTCGCGGGCAT
>NW_010170282.1:12313-16781 GCF_000695765.1 Mesitornis unicolor | reverse complement strand
ATAGCAAGCATGGGAAATAGCGCTGTTGGGGCACGGGCCTGGTTTGGCTTTTAGGGAAAGGTGTCAAATGCTGTGGATTTCGTCACCATCCCTGTGGCTGAGCCATTCCAAGTGGATTCAGCATTGGAGGAAGTGCAACCCAGCTGATAGTCTCAGATGTTACAGAAATGATTATTTTCTTGCAAGATTTTGGTCATGGCTTTGCCGTACGAGATTTTGCGCGGTGCTGCCGTGGGGTTTGGCAGGTTTTGGCCAGATCTGTCCTCAATTTTAACGCCCGCGCATCCTTGTAAGATAAGGAGAGCAACCAAAGATGAGACGGTTTTGCCAATATATATGAATTTGATTTTGGGGTGAATAACTGGGGAATAGGAACCAGAAGCAGCGAGGAACATCCCAGCGAGGTGACAGCTTTTGGGCTCCAGCAGCACCGATATTTACAGCCGGAGCGGAGGAGCTGCAAAATTGGCCGCGATTCAGGACAGAGCCAGGAAAATGACTGGAATGAGGCACCGGGAGCTTTGTTTGCTCCTCGGAAGAGGAGAGGTTTTGACAGGCCAATCTGATTTTGGGCTGGAAACATGCCTTGGTGCCAACGGGAAGCCAATCCCTCGCTAGTCCCAACATTGCGATGTTGTAGCAGTAGTAAAATAGGGGTTTTGCACCTTTTTCTTCCCACCAAGCTGATGTCTGTCCCCAGAACCTCCCGGCCTGAAGTCAAGATGGTCCCCAGACATGCAGGGACAACACCAGGGTGACGAGGCAGCCTGTGCCTGGTCACCATGAGTCATCGGCGACCTCAAGAGCTGCGTGGCCGTGCCAGCTGCTTGCTCATCCACCAGCAAAGAGCCAAAAACCCCCGAGTCGAGCCCGATAACTCAACAAAAAGCCATTTTCAAGTCTCCGTGCTCAACGCACTGGCAAACACGATGCGATTTCCATTGGAGCATTCCTTCTCCATTAAAATTAGCAACGAAGAATGTGTGATTCCTACCGGGATGGCTTGTGGAAATGATAAACAGAAACAGAAGAAATTGAAATTCTATGTGTCGATTTAGAAATATCGTCTGCTGGAGCACTCGATTCCCCCTCCGTGAGCATTGGCCTTGTAGGAGAAGAGGAAATTTAAAAAACTGGAGCGCAGGCTGCTACCAGAAGTTGCACATTTTAGCTAAATTAGTTTAATAAACAATTTGGTTTGTGATTCAGACTTGCTTAACCACACAAGCAAAGCTGATAGAAATCAGTCGTGGGCTGGTATGCGCTCGCCTGGGTTTGCACGAAGCCGGTCCTCGTGTGCAGGCGTGGAGATGACCCCTGACAGATAAGGGCTGGATTAGCTGGGGAATGTCGATAGGAGACGAATTTGAAGAATTTAGCCCCAAATCTTGCCTTGACCATGATTAAAATGAGGTGGCAAAGGGGGAGAACCAGCACAGAGCGGGTGATGGTCCAGCCCTGCGTTGCGTGAGGACCTGCATCCTTTTCTGAGCAGATCCCTCCTGCACCCATACGGTCTTTCAGATGATATTCTCAGACATTCTTTTTCAGCCGTGGAGATCTTCGTTTTGGGTTGCTGTAACTACAGAAATAAACACAGAAGTTGCTGGTGGCGGATTAAAAACGAGTTGTGGTTTTTTTTTGACAGACCAACTTCTGTGCAGTCGGCTCCCAGATGCTTCGAAGAGGGTGGGAAAAGCTGGGCTGTTTGAAGCAGGGTCCCAAAATTTAGGGTAGGAGCTGATGGAGCTATGGAGACTTGGAGGGGGTCTAAGCTTAGCAACATGCATGAAGGTGCAATGGGAAGAAATGCTGATGCACTTCTTGTGAATGATGAAAGCGGTCTGTAAGGGTTGAGTTGTTCAAAAAGCACCCAATAGATATGGTTCATGTCCTCACAGATATTAGAAGTGCTGAAAAGTGGGAACTCAGTTCTTGCCTTCCCTGTTTCCCCCCTCAAACCACTGAGAGTCACTGGAGAAGTACTCAGATTCAGCTGCTTGTTTCCTTTTCTTGCCATGCTCTGGTGGCATGGAGAGGTCCAAGCCACACATGTCCCCATTTCTGGTGGACAAACCCTCTCTGTGAGCTCCATTGCACCCAAATGCCACCACCAAATTCACTGGCACCATCCCTGACTCATTCCTGAAGCCCCAACACAGGGATGTGACGGGTGGTGAGAGCAAAGTCTTGGGGGACTCCAGCCACGTGTGTCCTGATGAGGAGTCCCATGGTGTCCTCCTATGGATGAAATCTCAGCCACTGTTTCTGGGAACATCCCTTGGAAAACCAACCAGGGAGGAAGCCAGTGGATCTCCTTTGGGACAGCAAAGGCCGTAGCAGAAGAGCTGGTGGTAAATGAATGAAAGTCTAGCAAAGGCTCTTGGAGCTGTGAAGATCTGAGCCCGCTAGCAGGGCTGCCTAACCCAAACCAGATTTCTGTAGGAAATAACTCGAGGACATTT
Source organism: Mesitornis unicolor (assembly GCF_000695765.1). Classification (NCBI taxonomy): domain Eukaryota; kingdom Metazoa; phylum Chordata; class Aves; order Mesitornithiformes; family Mesitornithidae; genus Mesitornis; species Mesitornis unicolor. Next base: position 14,316 of record NW_010170282.1, on the reverse strand, counting down.
CCACCACAAACTATGCGCTGCTGCTTGGTTGACTCTGTACACTGTCATCCCAGGCTATTTTTTCCCCATCTTCCCTTCCAAGCATTGTTCCAAGCCTGAAGACGCTGCCGCAGCCGGCCGGGTGCCCTGGGAAATAACTTTCCCACCACTTTCTCTCTCCCCATGAAGGCCACGGGGGGAGGCAGACAAGAGGTCTCGCCGAAGTCAGCGGGATGCAGGCGGTTGTGTGTGCGTGTGTTATTATTTAGGAGCATGGTTGGGAGGAGGCGACGCCGCCTCTTCATCCCCATCACCAGCGGAGCGAAGCCACAGTTGAGTTGGTTGCTCCACGCAGGGGAGCGTGGGGTGGGCTGGGAACGAAGAAGCCTGGCTTGAAAGTCAGGATGGAGAAGACAATATCCATCTGCTCTCCAGGAAAGGAGGATGAACACCAGGGACCATGACCTCAAGTTGAGTTGAACGGGCCAACACAGCCCCAGATTGCTCTCATCCATGCCGGATGCTGAGAGGCACAGGACGCATCTACGCCATGGCTCTGCCAGCTTCTCAAATGAAAGAAAAGCCTGGAAAGGGCATAATTTGCATTCCTGGAAAAAGCAACAATCCCTCCAAGCAGTTTTCTAGGTGAAGAATGGGATTTCTGGTAAATTGGTAGGTTTTTTTGGAAAATATGTCTGCTGGCCATAGACGTCCTGGGACTGACGTTACAAAAGAGGGGAAAGAATCAACACAGACTCGCACAGAAATACTCGCTGTGTGGGAGTAAACTGGGTAGAGTTTGCCTTTTAGCTGAGAAATAGCAATTTTTCTGGGTGTGGAGAGAAACCAAATGAAATCCGAACGTGTTCTGACCAGCTCTCTAAAAAATCCCAGCATATTTCTCCCCAAAATGCTCCTAGGTACTGGGGCTCTTTCATCCTTTCCACATCTTGGAGCCTTTTCTGCCTGCAAGAGCAAGCCCTGCTCTTGCTTCGGGAGCTGTAACCCTCCAATAAAACATCTTCAACAGCTTTGAAATAGCTGACCATGGGCTGATAAAGAGCTGCATCTTCTGAGATGAAGCTGATAATTCAATATTGAGAAGATGGAGGTGAGCGCTGACGTCTGGAGGTTTTGGTGGCCATCCAAGGCTTTGGAGGCAACAGAGAGGGATGGACACCTCCATCTGCCTGGGCACAGAGAGGTGACCCAACCAACTTGATGGTGATGCCATCGATGTACCCCAACTAATCCATGCACTTCCAAGACCACCTTGTTTTATTGGGCAGGGCAAAGTTGCGTTTCCAGGAGCTGGAAATGTGGTAATCCCATATGTTTTCAAGGCATTTGGGTTTTTTCCCCCATAGATCCTGACTGGCTGGTGTGGGGGGAGCAGGAATTTTACACCGCTCGGCCCCCCGCCAGCAGCTGCCTTGGCCCAACGCCCAGGACAGGATTTATACCATCAAGAGCAAAGGGATAAACTTCCCCCCTGCATCACTGACAGCTGAAGCTACCTGGAAAAGGAAACTTTATTTTTTAATGGTGCGTTGTTTGAACATCTGTTGGAGAAGGAGGTTGGGAAGCCTGGGCTTTTCCTCCTGGGGTTAATTCAACCAACCCAGCGTGGGGAAAACTTAATGAGCACAACCAGGATGGCCATGGTCCCTTTGGGAGAGGGTGATACGGGGTTTAACTGTCCCAGGGGGAATGTGGCTTCACCTCTGAAGCCCAATCACAGGAGCATGGTGGGTCCTAACCCTGAGCTTGGTGTGCTTGGACTGGATGGGGTTGCTGGAGATCTTCCCAGTTTGCCTGTTCTTTCTAAAATTCCCCGCTTCATCTAGGATTTGGGAGTAGCCAGCTCTGGTCTTCGCAATTTGAACAAATAAAACTACAAGATATGAAGTAAAATTGAATTTAGGGATCCTTTCGATAAGGAAGGGGTTGAAGGTAGCTGTGAATCACTGGGGATGAGGAAGATGCTGGTCCTGGAGGTTGATTTTGGGATGTCACCAGGATGA
>NW_010170282.1:9741-12282 GCF_000695765.1 Mesitornis unicolor | reverse complement strand
TGGAAAGAGGAATATTGCCCTGATCTGCTTCATTTCATGATTACCATTGCAAATCTCTTATGCTCACTCCTATATCACAACACTGGGTTTCCCATGGAAGAAACCAGGACCTTAGCATGGAGAAATCCTCCATGGAGAGCAAGGAAGCGGTGGGTACCCAGCAGCGGCCGGGACCTGGGGTGCCCTGCCCCACTCCCACCCTCCCGGGGAGCCGACTTCAAAACGCCAGCCAGGAGCGTGAACCCCATAGGAATGAAGGGTTTTACCAGAGCGGGTACCAAAAATTCCCCGAGTCCCTGAGCAGCGCGTAAGCCCTGGGAGTCTAAACATGTTCCCTGGCATTAATCACCGGTAATGGAAACCAGAGCTGGCTCCCGGCCCCGCTGAGTCAACGCAGCCCTTGACAACGCGTGGGGAAATACGCACGCAGGCTGAGAACAGGGCATGAAAGAAATTCCAGGCAAGGCTCCTTTTTTTTCTTGGCCTTTTTAAATTATTTTTTTAAGTGGAATTTGGAAATTGGAAAAACATAAAGGGAGTAAAAATAGAAACAGCGGCAGAAACCTCAGCATTCGGCTGGCCCTGGACCTCCCTCCTCTTCCTCCCTCCTCTTCTTCCCTCCCTGACTACACAGAGTTGAGGAGCAGGGAAGACGTTGGGACTATGAGATGTCACCCAAGGGCTTGGGTCTAAATCCTTGCTCCAAACCCATCTCCATCCCTGGGCATCCCATGTTTGGGTCTTTCCCCCTTCCCCATCTGCATTATATGAAGTGAGCTCAGCTCATCACTGCTAATTGCACTTAGGAGGGGTGGGAGTCACTGGGGTGTTTTTGGAACATCAGGGCTCCATATAAAAAATCACAACTGGGACAAAAAAACCACCCAGACCCCCTAAAAACCACCCTACCTCAGCTTTTTCCCAGTGGCAGAAAACTGGGTTGTCTTATAGAAACGTTCAAAATGTGATGACAATCCCAGCCCCTGGTGCAGCCCCATGCTGGTCCCTGGAGGATGCTGAACCCCAAACATCTGAACCCCCCCCCTTGTCCCTCATCTCAGAGGATTTATCCCCAAAGCAGAAGTTTTGGTGTGTAGAGGGAACATTTTCTCTTTCTTTTTAAATTCCAGTTGATCTGGCACTGGTCTGACATCATACCTGGTGACAGCACGTGGAAATATTACTTTAAACATTCATGTTGGCATGAAGTTTCAGCATCTCCTTAAGATCACCAGGGAAACTGAGGCACAGGAGATGGCCACAAGTACCTACATCCCCCAGTGACGATCCTGGAGAAAAGGAAAGCTGAGATCGCTCTCGTTATCTTCAGCATCTTTCCCCCTTTCCCAAAAATATAAAGAAAATAGAACGTAAAATCAGTTCTTTCATAAAAACTCCTTTCTTAAAAGGCTCCATGGAAAGCACCATAAGAATAATACCATTTATTTGCGTGGTCTAAGAGGCTCTCGGAGGGAAGAGGTTGTGTTTATCTGGGATCTGGGAGGAAAAAATGGGGCAAAATCCGACGGTTTCTGCCCACGTACATGAGACAGTCCCAGATGGATGCAATTAGGGGGAAGGAAAAATATTACGCAGGTGCTGTGGGATATTTCTGGAAACTTCAGCTTCTCCCAGTGCTTGAAATCCCATTTCTATTTGCTGAATTATCACAGCCCTGTCCGGGAGGCTTAGGGAACACTTGGATGATGCTGAAGGATATTTTACTTATTTTTCCCTTTTCTTTTTGGCTACTTTTCTCAATTTTATGCCCAACTACATCCCAAAACCGTGGTTCTCGTGGGCTCTGCAACCAGAGCTGGCTGTTGGCACAGGTTACTGCTCACCATGGGACTTGTGGCTTTGAAATAAACCCTTTTTTTCACTCAGATTATCGTGCCCGGATAAAAAAACCCAAGTTTTTCCAAGGAAAGCGCCGTGGGGAGGCTCCTCGCTGCTGCCCGGTCGCTGCCGGCCGTGAGAACTTGGGTTTTTAGGAGGGATTTTGGCAACTCGGCTTGTTTGATTTGTTTCTTTTTCCCTCTGGCAATGAAAAGGGGATGCAAATGGGCTCGGGCAGCACCGCAGAGGGTGGCATTGCTCAGGGTGGAGGGCATCGAGGAGGGGAGGGGATTATTTTGGTCAGGATTGCACAAAAACTTGCCTGAAATGCTGCCAGGATATAAAGGGGAGGGCAAACCCCATCCCTGCTGCATGCCTCAGTTTCTCCAACTTAAAATTTATATGGAAAACCACTTTTTGGTGGGGTTTTTTTTGGCAGAAGGGATCCCCCCAGCCTCTGCATTTTAGGTCCAGGACACGGAGCTGGTGGAAAGGATGGAGGAATGGGAAAAAAAATAAAGCCAAAAGTGGAGGAAAGCCCTGCTGAATCCCCAGTGGCACTTTTCGTTGTTTGCAGTGACAGGAGGAGCCAGTTTTTCTGCCTCCTGGTATTTTTAGCAGCCATCCTAATCATTTAGCTGCCATCTCATGTTGAGAAATTCGGGTGACGATGCAGCTTACGTGGGGTCACTTCCTCCGGGG
>NW_010170282.1:5334-9710 GCF_000695765.1 Mesitornis unicolor | reverse complement strand
TGACCACAGCAACACTGCGAGCTTCTGTTCGCCATCTGCTCCTCCTGCTCCCGTGGCCTTTTGGGTCACCGGCTCTGCCCCCCGCATCTCCCCTTTCACCCCAGTGGGGACGGGGAGTGGGAGCATCGTTCCCTCCCCATCTCTGCCTCCAATGCCCCCGCCATGAGTTTTGGCATCTGGATGTGCTCCTTGCCCCTGCGCCAGGTCACTCGCGTGGGTCACATTCGGTGGCACTGGCCTCTGACCGCTCGCTGCCAAAAAAGCAGCTTTCCTCATCAAAAGCTCCGCGTTAATGGGGCATCACCGCTGAGCCTGATGTTGTACAACTTCTAGGTTGAATTTTGGGACCAGCAATCAAATTTCTCATGAGCATATAGGTGCTGGGCTGCAGCTCAACCCCTTACGAGACATCAGAGAATCTCCACCGCAGCTTCCATGACCCTGTTGGAAATGCTGTGGTTCCTGCCCAGTAAATTTAAGGGTTTGGCTCCCTACCAAAAGCGAGCAGCTTTCTGCTTCCAATGAAATAACACTGGGGAGTACGGGCCTCAGGGGAGCCGTGGAAATGGAGCTCCAGCAGCAAAGTTTATTGCCCTAAAATCTTGGAGATTTTGCATGAAAACCCACCAAAATGTCAGTAAAATTCCTTTTCCACTAATTTTATATGGCAATGTCTCATCTGGGTGGAAAAATCACCCTTGGTGTGTGGACTTTGCCTCCTCATTTATTCAGGTATCACTGGGAAGGTCCCCACGGCCACCGTCGTGATGGGCAGGAGGAGGGAGCATCCCTGGGAAACCAAGCACGTGGTTTTAATTTTCCTCTGGATCCACAGAGAAAAGGAAGAAAGAAGAAGATTTACAGCCTCCCTTCTCCTCCTCCAGGTTTATAAATAGCACTTATCAGGTGCTGGGCACATGGTGGCTTTTGGGGAGAGGGATCAAAAGCAGCATTGGGTACCTCCTCCTCTCCCCTTTCAACTCGCCTAATCTCTGCGCCCATCTCTAACTGGTCACGTTAACCTCACCAGTTCAAACTGGGGATTCACTGGGAGGGATTTCGCCACCTGAAACCCTTGAAATCAGCTGTGCACCAGCCCTGACTCCCCACCGCTTTGATGTTTACCCTGGGAAATTTAGGTTATGGCATTGATGTGGTGTGGATGGAGAAGATCCCATGCGTGGACCCCACTCCCAAAGGCACTTTGTGGCGCTTTCGCCACCAAAAGGGTCCTTGAGGTGAAGGAAAGCAGCTTGAGGAAGAAAAAAACAACCTCGCAAAGTAAAACCCAGCAGAACAGTTGGGTATCGTCATTGCACAGAGGTGGGTCAATAAGTGGTGTGTCTATAACTTCGGGTTTTTACTGTAATTTTTCACTTAAGACAGTGATTTATGTTTTTTTTTCTGCACCATTTTCCTGGAACTGGTTGGGGTTTTTGAAGATTGAAAATTTTGACTTCTAAAGAGAAAGTTCGATTTGAAAACGGAAAGGTGAACTGCGCTCACAACCGCTTTGTGAAAGGAAAAGAAACTTCAGAAAGGCCGAGGTGGCAGAGAGGGGAAAGGGGTTTTAGAATAGAGAGGAAAATGATTTCTACACTTTTGCTTCTTTTGTCTGAATTTCTGCAAGTGTGTCCCTAATGGTGGGACCCAGCCTCCTTGGGATGCTGGAAGGGTAACGCTTGGCTTTACCGAAGAGCTGTTAATCTGAATTACCAGGAAAAGGGAAAAAGCAGATTTCTGATACCAAGAAAATAAGAGCCTCTAAGGACACTTCATAGAAAGAATAACAGCTTCATACCTTGCAGAGCTCAGTTTCGAAATCACTTTCCTAGCTAAAACCTCGGCTTTGAAAAACACCACGTTTCATGGGAAACGCTCAGGAGCTCTGCGCCAAACGGAGGAGATGTCACCATTTATGAAGCCATCGCCGCACCCCATGAATCTCAACACATCTCCCAAAAACTGCTATTCTGTGATGAGAAAGCACCCAAAAAATCCCCATCGGATGCGTGCTGTGCAGGAAGAAAGCCCAGTGATGGCTTTCTGTCGACATTTTCATTGCTTTTTTGGGGAAAAAGGTGTTTTTTCCCCAAGCGACGTTGGTTCACAGAATCACAGAATCCCAGACCGTTAGGGATTGGAAGGGACCTCCAAAGCTCATCCAGTCCAATCCCCCTGCCGGAGCAGGAACACCCACCTGAGGTTACACAGGAAGCCGTCCAGGCGGGTTTTGAATGTCTGCAGAGAAGGAGACTCCACAACCTCTCTGGGCAGCCTGGGCCAGGGCTCTGTCACCCTCACTGAGAAGAAGTTTCTTCTCCAATTGAAGTGGAACCTCCTGTGTTCCAGTTTGTGTCCGTTCCCCCTTGTCCTATCATTGTTTGTCACCGAGAAGAGCCTGGCTCCATCCTCGTGACACTCACCCTTTAAATATTGATAACCATGAATGAGGTCTCCCCTCAGTCTCCTCTTCTGCAAACTAAAGAGCCCCAGCTCCCTCAGCCGCTCCTCAGAAGGGAGATGCTCCACTCCCTCCATCATCTTTGTAGCCCTACGCTGGACTCTCTCCAGCAGTTCCTGTCCTTCTTGAACTGAGGGCCCAGAACTGGACACAATATTCCAGATGTGGTCTCACCAGGGCAGAGTAGAGGGGCAGGAGAACCTCTCTGACCTACAACCACCCCCCAGGTTCAGGGCTGGAGATGCACAACCACGAGCATTCCTCTATCCCTGCTCCCGGGTAATTATCACAGGGTCTTTATCTCCTGCTGTTAAAAGGGTTTATGGTGCAAACACAGCACGGGGGTTAATCCTCACCCCTCTGCTTAGCACCCAGGGGCTCCCCAGCCCAACCAAAAATCACGAACCCAACCAAAGATAACATTTTCTGACAGGGATATGGCTTCCAGAAGGGTATCAACCCAAGTTGTGCCAGGATTAACCTTTGCAGACCCCTCTCCCCATTTGGAAAGTGGTTGGTTACTTGGTTTTGGGTTGGTTTTTTTTGAGATGTCAAACCCAGGAACAAACAGATGAGAGAAATTTTCCAGCACTGGATGATTCAAATCTCCTTCTCCTTCCACTTACAAAGGGTTTCTGTTGTTTTTTTTTTTTAATTTGTCAGATGCTTTTAACTGATTTCAGCGTAGCTTTGCATCAGAGGGGCTGTAAATGGAGGATTAAAAATCTTCAGTAAACAACGCTGCTGCTCCACACACATTTGGACCCGATTTCCAGGTGATATAACTCCACCAACGTCAGCGGGAATGGCCATGGGGTTGGAAAATCCTTGTCAACAGCATTGCAAAACAACCAGCTGCCGGCTTAAAGTTGCTTTCTTAGAGCAAAATGCTGAAACAATGGCTTTTTAACCGATTACTGTGCTTTAAAGATGGTTTTTAAGTGCTTTTTTGTTGCCCAAGTGCTGGAGTGCTGTTTATGCCCCATCTTGGCAGCCCTCCCATACTCTTGACTGTCACGTAGGGTTGATTTTGGTGGACACAGGGCACCTTTCCGGCTCACAAATGAATCCCAGACTTTCCATTGCTGCTGTGTGCCCAAGGAAAACACGATTCATATTCCCCCAATGAGGAGTGGGACCTTCCCAGCCCCTCTCAGAGGTGACCTTCTGGCCAGCAGGATTTAAAGGATTTGAGCCCACTTGCACGACTCTCTCCAAGCCCTGTGGCCTTTTGGCTCTGCTGTTTTGCACAGCGTCTTCTGTATTTAGCTCAGACGTCTTCCAGACTGACGTTATCTCCTGGGGCTGGCCATTCCCACCATTACAGCTGCCTCCGTTCCCGAGGTGAAGGCTGAACCCTGCTACCAAACCCATCCATCCCGAGGTGAAGAGCTCGGCCATGTGTTTGACATCACCTCGTTGGTTGACGTGAGCCAGCCGATGCAGAATAAAAACCCCAGGGAGGGCTTTGGGTCCTGTCCATCCATCCAAGAGGTCCAAGGCGTCCTCACCAACAGCTTTGGGCTGGGCAATGTCAGGCCATCGCCCTCAGGAAGCTCCTTTGAGCTGCTGGGCCACGAGCAAGCGGTGTTTGAACATGGGTTTAATCTGGTTGGATGGATTTAATATCTCAGACTAGAGGAGATCTGAGCCCTCCTGGCAGGTGTGATGGAAAGCAGATGCCGCTTTCGTTGGCTGTCTGGTTTTAGAGGTTCTGGTGGGAAAAGCGTGTTCAGAAGCTCTTGTTTGGACATTTTATAGTGGGCAAAAAGGCCAAAAACCACAGCAAGGAAGCAGAGAGGGAAAGAAAGATGAAGAGAAAAGGGCAGAGAAAGATGAGATGATGGGGATGAGGAGAAGGCACCAGGTTCTCAACAAGAGATGAGGGCAGTGGAGCCAGCACTTTCCTGCT
>NW_010170282.1:0-5303 GCF_000695765.1 Mesitornis unicolor | reverse complement strand
TCCTGCTGACTTCTTCTGGAGCGCAAACATTTGCGAAAGAAATTGGTATTCTCTTGCTTTTCCCCATTTCTCTTCAGAAAACGACTCGTTTCCAGTAAAACCCAAAGCCAAACCCCTTTCCCATGGAGCATCACCAGCGCAATTTTAAGGGTAATTCTTATTTATCTGGAGCATCCTTGGTTTATTTAAGTCAAAAAAGTAACCTTACGAAAGATTAGAGAAATGAAAAACACCGCAGAAAGGAAAAGCCCAGCTCCTTTTTCTGGCACTCCCACAGCTGCCGCTGTCTCTGCACAAAGTCTGTGTGATCTATTAAACGGCTCAAATAAGGATTTAATTTAGTTTTAATAAGACAGTTTGGGAGATGTTAATTAAATTGAGTTATTAAAAACACATGGGCTGGACTTGGCTAATACATTTCCTTTTTTTATTAAGTCCATTAAAAAATAAGAGAAGATAGAAGGGGAGGGAGGGAAAGCTGTCTTTAGCTGCAGAAACTCATTCAAAAGGCCTTTATTTTCACTTTGCTGAAGGAAACATGTCTCAAGAGTACTGAAAATGAAGATTTTTGGCTTAAAGGTGAAGCCAAAATGATGAATCCCCTTGAATCCAGTGTCCAATGGGCCCTGAATGCTCAAACCCAGAATTTTCTCTCACCTCCATCCCCGTTTCTGCATTTATTGATGGGAGCGATGCTGGATCAGTGCAGCCAGGAAAACTGCAGGAATGGGCCTTTTTATCATCTCACATAATCAGATTTTTCCTACCTCGGGCTGGGAATCTCTTTAGATCAAGGGATTGTCAGGGCGATCTGGTTAAGCTGAAGAAAAACTCCTGCCTGCTTTAAAAATGACAAATATTTTATTAGGTGGAAGTGTAACCAGCTCTAATTAGCTTAGCAGTCCCGAGTTAATGGATTTGTAAGCTTTAGAGGATACAGTGCACTGGTGAGACAATCTGAACTGACCCGTATAGGAAATTTGTCCTGTAGTTCCCAAATTAATCTCTTTTTTATGGCTGGGCTATGTATATCCAGCTCCTGGAGCAGCACATGATCCTCCCTGCAGAGGATGGAGAACCCACCCAAGCTTTATCGGGATGCGATTGCACTGTCCTGCAGAATTAAGGTGACTTTCTAAAATAAATCTGGAAGATTAAGCAGGTTTTTCAGGCCATGGAGTCACACTATTTCCCTTGTAACACTTTGCCTCAGTTTCCCCATCTGTAAAATGGGTTGTTTTACATGGACAGCGTTGTATTGTGTGGACACCACGAATCCTGTTGTGGCTTGGGGACATTTTTGGGGCCTCCTGCCATCTCCTTCCTTTCAGCACAACAAAGCAGTGCCCTCTTCTCCACCCTGCTACCCCTCTTCCCTACCCCAAACCTCAAAAACAGTGATAACAGTGACCTACTAAATAAGAAAGCACATAGATTTTGTTTTGATATCAAATACTGATTAATCGGAGCTCTATGAAACATTTGGGGTTATTTTTCCTATTCTTTTGTGAAAAAATGAGCGTTTGCAGGCGGCTGCTCCCTCCCACATGAACCCACACATGAACCCACTGAGTGGGCAGCCCAGCGCTGAAAAACCCAAAAACCTTGGGCTTTTATCCAGGGTAGGAAACATCTGGAAATATCTTTGCTCTGCCTGTCATAGCCAGATAAAGAATAAGCGTTAAGTGACAGCCGTAGGCTCTGCACATCTGCCAGCACAACCAGGCCTCCAGGTGGGATTTTGGGGGGTAATTCTGGGAAAAATAACCCACAAATATTAGAATTTCGTGAGGCACAGGAGCGGGGGCTGACGCCAGGCTATTGTTTTGGGGGGGAAAAAGCAACTTATGTCCCTCCCATTATGAGTAGACGTCCCCACCTGGACTCTGAGGTTGAGGGTTGGCGAAGCGGCAGCAAAGATAATTATTTATCCAGAATTTTGACTAATGAATGGCTCGGAACAGGGGTTTCCTGGAGGGCTCGCTCCACCCGGCCTGTGCACAGCTGAGATTAACACCGGGAGGGGTCTTGTTTAGCTTTGTTTAATTCCCGCTGCTGGGACTGCACGGGGGGGAGGTTTTGGGCGGTGTGGGGGTCCAGGATGTTGGATGGGGGATGGTGTTAGGCACTGCGGGTGAATTGTACACACTATGGGGTTAGCAACATCTCTGTTTAGGGGAAAAAAGTGGGGAAATGGGGATAAATCATCACGGCGAGGACGGTGGGGGGAACTGGCAACCTTTTGCCCAACCTGCTGATCTCAACCTGTTTGGAGCAAACCCAACGGTTGATTTTCTGCCTTTTTTTGTAATTTTATTCTTCTTCTGGCATGAGCAAAATGCCTTTTCTCTATGCCCTGGATCTCTGCCGGGACAGCATCACGGTCACGGCTGGGGAATCCTCACGCTCATCAACCCATCCAAGCAAAACCAACCGAAATCAGGGTCGAGTGCTAACATTATCTTGACTCCTCTTTCCTCATTAAACTCTGATATATTTTTTTCAGCCTGAAATGCATCCTTTCAGCAGAAAGAAGCCGAAACCCCGTCGTGTTTTGGCCCAGAGTTTAATGCTGGGAGGGGAAACGCCTCAGCAACCCCCACGCCCAGCGAAAGTCCTTTGCCCGCATTGCTAATTTGCCTCTCCAAACAATAAAATACATCCAGGCAAAAGGTCTTTTCTTCTGTAATAAACCATTTCACACATGATACCAGGGCAGAATGTAGAATTTTTTTTCCCCTTTCCTGACACAGCATAGCTACAAGACTGGCCTGCATCAAGGCATTGCCATGGTCATGGACCACTGGGCTACAACTGCTCTGGGAGAGATAAAAAAAGCCCATTTTGGGCCCAAATCTGAGCCTGGCTGTGGTTTTTGGGAGGTAAAAGTAAAAAAGTAATAGCCTCTCCTGGAGGAAGCAATGAATGCAGAGAGGGTTTGATCCAAGAGACGGACAAACAACGCGGGAGATGCTCTCCCACTGACAGCACCCATGTTTCCTCTGCAATGGGCAATTGGGCTCAGGGTGGTGGGCATGCAATAATGACAAGATGCTGACGTGACCCACCTTTTCCCAAATTTTGGGAGCCCGATGGGTTGGCCGGAGCCATCCCAAGCCGCCATCCCTCTCTTCACTGGAAGGATAAATGGGATTTTACGGCAGTCTCCGAGGAGTGGCAGGGAGCGGCTCCTCCCGTAAACAGGAAAGCGAGGAAGCGAGGAGTCGAGCCCCGGCTCATCCAGGGCTGCCGGCACACAATGCTGCGCCGGAAAGGGGGGATATAAATACCCGAGGTCAGGGCCGGGCTCCGGTGAACAATAGGGAGCAGGAGGGTGGAAAAGGCCGGCGAGGACAAGGCACCACGGTCCCTGTGCCGGGTGGTAACGCTGGGATGGAGCTGGGCTCCTGGGGGCTTTCATTTTGGCATTTGGAGCTCCCTATTGCTAGTTCTGGGGTTTTCATGTCCCAAGAAGGGGTGCGCAACCCTCCATGGGTGCTGGTTTGCCATGGTGAGGGATGCAGCACCCAGTTAACGTTGGGTGGGGTGATTTAAGGTACCACCATGGTTTCATGCTAAGCATCCCAAGAGCCTGGAGAGGAGAGGTCATACCTCCTGCTCCACACCAGGGCTTTGCAAAGACATCCTAAATCAGGACCTCACACCAATGCAATTTTAAACAGAGGTGCTTTGATAGAGCTTGTCTGATGGTTGCACTCAACGATCTTAAAGGTCTTTTCCAACCAAAACAATTCTACGACAGCAAGAGGGTAGCTCATGAATGATGTGGGCATCTTCGGTTGCTCTTCCAGAGGTGCCCAGAGCCCTGCACCAGCATCTCCTGGGGTTATGTTGTGATTCCTAAGGATATAGGGGGCTGTCACATTCATTCCACGGAGACAGCTCTGCTCCATGCTAATCTAAAGACGTCAAAGGAAGCGAGAGCTGAGGACAGATAAACTAGGATAACTGGGGATGCTCGGTGGGGAAGGTCAGCGATAGACGGGTGCCGAACATCAGGACCTTGCTCGATAACGAAAGCCGGGTCAGGACTGGCGAGAATGGCAGGAAACATCTTGGCTGCTCATGATGAAGCATCACTGGAGGGGAGCCCGGCCCCTTCCTGTGCCCCAGACGTGGTGCGGCCCCCCCACCTGACACAGGGATGCTCAGGAAGCTGAGGAGCAGCCCCTGGTTCAAATACCTTCATAGACATTGATTTTCCACTCCAGTACTTCAAAATCTTAATGAATTTGGCCCTGGAAATCCCATAATTTAGGTCAGAAACTGGGCTGAGGTGGTTGCTCAGAACTCTGGGCTTTGGACAGGGTTAATTTGGGAGGGGGCAGAGGATGCTCGAGGTGCAGAGGAAAGTGTGGAGATGACTGAGTCCTGTAGTCCACAGGCATTGACTGGGGCAGAAGGGGCAGCATGGGGCTGGGTTCCACCCCTGAAAAGGGGAAATTGCGCCCATGTAAGTTGTTTTAATAGGAAATTACTTTATAGAGGTAAAAATATACCGAAAATATAGATTATAAATACATATAAATGTACTGAGAGTTGCAAACAGGGTCTAAAATGTGCAAGAGATGCTGTTGCAGGAGGCTCAGAGGAGTCTCTATAGCAAAAACGTCTAAATACCCTTTTAAATTTCAGCTCTTTTTTGTTTTATAAACTATAATTTTATTTTTGGAGGGGTTGCGGGATGCCCCAAAAGCCCTACCAGTTTTTACCTAGTTTTAAAGCAGTGGATCTGGACAGCAAACGTAGGAAGGCACCAGCATCACTTGTAACAATTTTTGGGCCCTCTAGTGGTGTTGGCTACGTTGAGGATCATCTCTGCTTCCAGAAAAACCACTAAAAATACCCAATTTTAATATTTTGCAGGTTGTTTTTCCTTCATTAAGGAGAAAAAGCCCAAATTATTGTTTTTTCCCGTCTTTTTTTAAAGCACACCCATGGCAAGAGCCGAGCACCCAAGAGTTTGAGACATTGCTGCACATTTCGGAGCAACGAATGGTCGCGTTTACACTCATTTCACAACCGAAAAAACCCCTTTTGAAAGCTAAAGGAGGAGCGATGCAGTGGGAGGAGAAACAGGGCTACATGGGCACCGTGCTCTTTTTTTAACCTTTACTTCTCCCCCTTGCCATTTCAAAAAAGGAAGATGTTTCAGGGGTATTTGGGAGCTTAGAAAGACAATGGATTTATTAAAAGTTTATGTGTTGCTTTCCAAGCAGGGGATAAATATCTATATAAAGAAATAAAAGTAATAGATAATGTATAAATACATAATATATATA
>NW_010170281.1:0-256 GCF_000695765.1 Mesitornis unicolor | reverse complement strand
CAACCCCAAGGGGAAAAGGGGGACCCCAAAACCCTCCAAGAGTAAAAGGGAGACCCCAAAAACCCACCCAGGGTAAAGGGGAGACCCCAAAAGCCCCCCAAAAGAGAAAGGAGAGGACCCCAAAACAACCCCAAGGGGAAAAGGGGGACCCCAAAAACCCCCCCAGGGAAAAAGGGGGACCCCAGAAGCACCCAAGGGAAAGGGGGACCCCAAAACCACCCCAAGGAAAAGAGGGGACCCCAAAAACCCACCCAGG
>NW_010170280.1:28662-31306 GCF_000695765.1 Mesitornis unicolor | reverse complement strand
TCCCTAACGTTCTGTGATTCTGTGATAGACATTTTGACTCCCTTGCCTAGGAACCGTGGCAATCTCTTTTTTATCTCTTTTTTACCGTATCAGCTAGAAAAAGAAAATTCCTACAATCTTATGCAAGCAAATGAAAAGTAGAGTCAAACAAATCCAGACTATCAAGCTCTGAAACCCGATGAAAATCATGTTGTAAGAACATTGACAGGAGAGCTGCAAAAAGAAGAGTTCAATCTCTTTTGGAGCTGTAAGAAAAAGTGACTAGAAATGTCAAAAGTTGATTGCTTTCCGGAAAGGGATTCTAAAACTCCTGAATTTATGTCATTTGATACTTCTGCATTTCTAAAAGGCCAAACACAGAAAGCTCTGAAGTTATATCCCAATTCCACAACACTGCTTTGATGAGAACAGCCACCGAGAAAAGTTCAGAGGTACTTGCTGCAGAACATGTAATGCAAAGTAACAACATAGATGGCATAATGAAGTAACAACAAAAGTGCAATAAAAAGGAGTACAAATGTAAACTATAAATGTGAGAACAAATAAAAAGATGGCATCTATGATCAGTAACAAGCCCGATACGCCAAGACAGCCAGAGAGAATCCAGGTCAGCTGGACCAGCGGCAGACCGTCCTAAGGTACTCACATGAATGGACACTGACCAATGCAACTCACACACCAGAGCACAGGAGGAAAACACAGAATGGTGCTGGAGATGTCATTTGTAAAGCAAAATGTCCTCTTCTTCCACCGCTTCAGGAATCCCCAAGCAGAACTAAGAGTCTGATTTGTTCTTTTTTCTTTACTTTTGACGCCGTTAGGTTTTTAAGGGCTTATATTGTTTAGAAGTAACATACACCTGGATTCTTATCTATGTGTGCTAGCGTAGATATTTCCAATGCAAACAGAAATACATTGATTTCTATTGCTAGATTTCTTGTCTCAATTCTATAAAATGCAGAATTGATTCCTGTGAATTGTACTAGATTTGCCAAATGTGGAGAGGGAAATTCTCAGTTTCTTCATGCAATAAGACCCTGTTAGATAGCAGCAATTTAATTTAACTAATGATCTTAATCCTGGCCCAGGGAGACGATTTGTAAGTTGACATCTATACCCAGTTTAATTGTAATAGTTTAATCTCCGAAGCCATTAAAAGTGCTAGTCAGAATAGTGCTAGTCAGAACATGATTACAGGTGTCTGCAAATCAATTCAGTGTCTAAATACCCTAAATGTGGTGTCACACAAACATACTTCTTGCCTCCTGCTGTTTCACATTTCACAGAGCCCCCATTTGCACTACCATGAACACAGCTTAACTGTTAACCTGTTCTCCCTACAGTTCAGGACACTAGCTGACACTTCAGTTACCACTGCATCGTTCTTCTTTCTTTGTATGATGTAGAAAGCACAGATGTGGTTAGCAACACTGTGCTGCCTTTCCTCATACGAGTATTTTCTTCAGAGATCAACTAAATCATTGCCCATAGACTGGTAGGTTTCATTCTTTAAGTTATTCTCGCTGTGAAGGGGACAGCACGCAGGATCAACACCTTCCACTCTGACTCTTACCAACAAACTCCTGCACCGAGCAGAGAGAGTCGCTGTGCTACTGACCCCGTGTGTGGATCACCAGCTGCGGGAGGACAGCATACGTGTTGCCGGTGTGTAAAAGCTTCTAAGTGCCACTCCAGTAGTTGTTGATGAATTGTTGTGTGTTTCAAGGAGAAAACAAATATCTACTTTCTATTGCTGTTCAGGGAGATTCTTGCCATTAATTTGCAGAAGAGTATGAGTTAAAACATAGTCCTTCATATGTCCTGCTTTTCTTTCCTTAAAGGATCTATTTGTGAACCTTTTTAAGGCTTTTTTTAAGCCCTCTGTCCCTTACAGGTCTTTGTTTATCTGGTTATTTCAGAGGGAGCAGCTTCTCCCCAGAAGCTCTATCAGATAAATATTAATAAGTATATATTCTTTCCCATACCTAGAACCAGTCCACTGTTGCCACTACTATATTAGATTTCACACTCTCAAAAGTACCACAAGACATATTTCCAAATGTGAGAAAAGAGAGTGCAAATTCTTCCGGTTTAAAACAATATCAAATCAGTTAGTTACAGTCTAAACAAAATACTGAATACCCTGTTACTGAAGCATAATCGAACTTAACAAATGAGCAGTGTTTAATGGGACAACCGATCTACATAATCACACTGGAAAGCATCTCTGTATCTCCAGCTAAGCTCCAGGCCTGCATGAATCCATCAGCTCCTTAGGTTTCCCTCAGGCGAGGTTCAGACAATATTCAAACATTAAGGGATCCAAATACCAAGCACAATTTGTGATATTATCCTCAAATCACACTGTTTTTCTTTACCCTCTGGTGTGCGCAGTTTTGGCTTCAATATTAGAAATGCAATGAAATAAATCTACTTCTTTTTAAGAAGGTCTGAATGAATAAATAAATGAATGTAGCAAGTATTGTGAATACAACAGAAATAGCCTCTCAAGACCTGCCCTTCATAAAAACTGGTACAAAAGCTGTTCCGTATAGCTCTAATATGCCATTCCATTCATGTCTGTACTTCGCCAGAGGGAAGGTGAGAAAAGGAGGGAAGATCATGCTTAAAATCTTCTGCCTTT
>NW_010170280.1:27339-28631 GCF_000695765.1 Mesitornis unicolor | reverse complement strand
CAGCAGGAAAATCACAACAACTGATATTACGAGATAATCATACCATCAAACCCATTAACAATTTGCATTGCAGTGCCTAATGCAAACATATGTCTGGGATAAGATCAGCTAACCACACATCCTGAAAACTAAGCAAGTATGGATGGAAACAGAGAAGGGCTTACTATTGTACATATGAAATGTCTGAGAAAAAACCTGAGGAGTTTGATTTTACCAGTCGCACATAGCAAAGGCCTAAGTACTCAAAGAGTCTCTTCTCATCAATAATGCCTATTTGAACACATTGAATGTAGGCTTCTCAGTTTTAGTGTACGACCCAAATGCATGTTCTGAGCACAACTCTGAAGGCTTAAGCTGCTCAGAATGTCACTATTTCAAGATAAAATTTTTCTTTCTTATTTCAAAATACAAGCAGAGTTAGTTTAACTTGACATACAAATAATCTGTAGCTAGATCATGTGCTATACCAAGAATTCAAACCCATGCAAGACTCAACCCCTGGTAGCCACCGTTTTGCTAAAAGTAAGCATTGACTGTAATATGTGGCCACGGGGAAGAGAGAGGAGGTTCTTGCATCCATATAAATTTTGTGCCCTCAGCTCTGACTTTCAATCAAAGTAATGTGACATTTAAGTATCAAAGACATGAACTTCACAAATGACCTTAAAGGAATGTTAATTTCAAAGCTCATTTGTGGCCAATATATGCTGACATTGTTAGTGTCAAGTCAAAGAGCCAAACATCTGAGTTGTGCCATTGAGATGTAATTACAGAGGGACAGCTGTGTGCAGCTCCACGTGACCCTGAGCAGTACAAAATAAAACGCCACAAAACCAGAAGCATCCTGTGACAACTTATTGGAACACAGGCGAACAGAACCCGTGCATGATACATTTCAAATTGCTGCTTGTAGTGGAGCATTACAGAATGTCAATTAATGAGCAATTTAACTCATTGCCATAACCTAAAATGACTTTCAGGAGCATATTGTCTAGGGTCAAATCTCTCCTATATACTGAATGTATGAAATGGGCAGCAAGTGATGGAAAGCAATGCAATTTTGACCGCTCCATGCCAGCCACATCTGTGTTGGGACTGTAGAAAAACTACATCTCCCATGTCACTTCACACTGGGGAAAGGAATGGCTTGCTGTGTGCGTGCTCCACTTGAAACAGTTAAGCACATACTTGTGCACACAGAGTCTCTGCTGAGGATTAGAAGATGCAAACACTGTTGGCATCCTCTCAGACCCACAGTATCCCACTACAATCCACAGAGATCCTCCTGTTCC